>NW_016108786.1:0-5827 GCF_001604975.1 Cebus imitator | reverse complement strand
CTTCCCAGTAGCTGGGACTACAGGTGCGTGCCACTATGCCCAGCTAATTTTTTGTATTTCTAGTAGAAACAGGATTTCGCCATGTTAGCCAGGATGATCTCAATTTCCCAACCTCGTGATCCACCCTCCTTGGCCTCCCAAAGTGCTGGGATTACAGGCATGAGCCACCTTGCCCGTCCTCCTTTCCTACCTTAAACTCCAACATTCCCCAAACCTATATGCACAACAAAAAGCAGCTCACAGAGAGCTCTGTTTCCCAGTCTAATCTCACAACATCTCCTACTATACTTTGTCCTGTTGTTTCTTCTCTGCTTGACAGTGCTGCCTCCTTTGTTGGCAAAACACAAGCTTAGTGAAGCAAAAAAGTAAGGGATGCTATTGACAAATGAAAAAGACAGCAGATTTTAACCCCAATTCTTTAGAGTTACGTGTCCTTTTGTAAGTAATGTATCATCATTGCATTTCGATTTCCTCATAAGGTTCTGATAGTAGACTCAGGGACGATATGTTCGTGCAAAGGATTTGGCAGACATAAATGCTATTAAATACTACATAATTTGGTCTTTTGTCAAAATTTGTTTTCAAAGTAACTTTCTCTGTAAAATTATCTCTGTACTGGTGAAGCGTTTTAGCAAAATGGGCCACAAAACTTTTAAGATACTTTTATTTATTATTTACTTAAATATTTGTATATGTCTCCTTTAAAAAATATAACATTCTTTTCCATTGGTCTTTATCTCAGATTTGGTAACAGTACCATGCTGTTTTGATTAGAGTAGCCTTGTAATATAGTTTGAAGTCAGATAGTGGGATGCCTCCAGCTTCGTTCTTTTTGCTTAGGATTGCCTTGGCTATGTGAGCTCCTTTTTGGTTCCATATGAAGTTTAATTTGTTTTTTTTTCCATTTCTGTGAAGAAGGTCAGTGGTAGCTTGATGAGGATAGCATTGTATGACCATTTTAAAGATAATGATTGTTCCTAACCATGAGCATGGAATGGTTTTCCACTTGTTTGTGTCTTCTTATTTCTTTGAGCAGTGGTTTATAGTTCTCCTTTAAGAGGTTCTTCATGTCCTTTGTTAGGTATTCCTAGGCATTTTATTCTCTTTGTAGCAATTGTGAATGGCAGTTCGTTCTTGATGTGGCTCTCTTTAAGTCTGTTATTGGTGTATAGGAATGCTTGTGATTTCTGCACATTGATTTTATATCCTGAGACTTTGCTGAAGTTGCTTATCATCTTAAGGAGATTTTGGGCTGAGACAACGGGGTCTTCCAAACGTCAATCATGTTGTCTGCAAATAGAGACAATTTGACTTCCTCTTTTCCTATTTGAATACCTTTTATTTCTTTTTATTCGCTGATTGTTCTGGCTAAAACATCCAATACTATGTTGAATAGGAAGAGTGAGAGAGGACACCCTTGTCTGGGAAGTAATGCCACACATCTACAACCATCTGATCTTTGACAAACCAGATAAAAACAAGCAATTGGGAAAGGATTCCCTGTTTAATAAATGGTGCAGGGAAAACTGGCTAGCCACATACAGAAAGCTGAAACTGGACCCCTTCCTTATACAAAAATTAACCCCAGATGGATTAAAGATTTAAACATAAGACCTAACATCATAAAAACTCTGGAAGAAAACCTAGGCAATACCATTCAGGACATGGGCATAGGCAAGGACTTCATGACTAAAACACCAAAAGCAATGGCAACAAAAGCCAAAATAGACAAATGGGATCTAGTTGAACTTAGCACTTCTGCACAGCAAAAGAAACAATCATTAGAGTGAACTGACAACCAACAGAATGGGAAAAAAAAATTGCAACCTACCCATCAGACAAAGGGCTAATATCCAGGATCTACAAAGAACTAAAACAATTTACAAGAAAAACCAAACAACCCCATCAAAAAGTGGGTGAAGGCTATGAAAAGATACTTTTCAAAAGAATATATTTATGCAGCCAACAAACATGAAAAAATGCTCATCATCACTGGTTATTAGATAAATGCAAATCAAAACCACATTGAGATACCACCTCCTGCCAGTTAGAATGGTGATCATTAAAAAGTCTGGAAACAACAGATGCTGGAGAGGACGTGGAGAAATAGGAACGCTTTTACACTGTTGGCGGTAGTATAAATGGTGCAACCATTGGGGAAGACGGTTGGCGATTCCTCAAAGATCTAGAAATAGAAATATCATTTGACCCAGCAATCCCATTACTGGGTATATACCCAAAAGATTATAAATCATTTTATTATAAAGACACCTGCATATGTATTTTCATTGTACCACTGTTTACAATAGCAAAGACTTGGAACCAACCCAAATGCTCATTAATGATAACACTGGATTAAAGAAAAGTGGCACATATACACTATGGAATTCTATGCAGCCATAAAAAAGGATGAGTTCATGTCCTTTGCAGGGACATGGATGAAGCTGGAAACCATCATTCTCAGCAAACTGACACAAGAATAGAAAACCAAACACCGCATATTCTCACTCATAAGTGGGTGATGAACAATGAGAACATATGGACACAGGGAAGGAAACATCACACACTGGGATCTGTTGGGGGTGGGGAGCTAGGGGAGGGATAGTAGGGGGTGGGGGGACTGGGGAGCAATGTCATTAAGAGAATTACCTAATGTAGGTTACAGGGGGATGGATGCAGCAAACCACCACGGCATGTGTTTACCTATGTAACAATCCTGCACAATCTGCATAGGTACCCTTGAACTTAAAGTATAATAATTTTGTTTTTAAATAACATTCTTAGGAGGAAGAGCCTTGAGAGTTTAATTTACTACCATGTTCCTAATGGTTAGTACATATTAGGTGCTTACAATGATGAACTGCCCTCTCCTCCACTACTTCACAATAGGTACATTATTTCTTCTCAAGGTGTAAGAAGAACTCTGAAACAAATTTTGGAGCATTAAAATTGTTAATACATTGTGCTTCTATCAAAATGAATTATAATTATATAAGAACATGTTAATAGTGGATTACAATCACAGAAAAATTTAGAAGCCTCTCATAAAGCTTAAAATAGATAAATTGAAAGATCAGCCTGTAGGAACTTTGACATCTTCTCAATATACCATATTCCTACTTCAGAGAGCTGCTTATTTTTAATGTCCAGTAACAAATACCCTCTTATTTACACAGAACAATCATCTCACAATCTTTACACTTGTTTTCATATAGTTCTCATTTTAAGTCAGCCACCTTTCACTTCCCAAATCTTGTACTAATAAGTCAAATAGATATTCACATCTAATTTCTGCCTCTCCCATGTGAATAAATGTGAACCTAGGAAAGCCAACTTTTCAGTAGGAATCCCAAGTGGCTGAAACTAAATTCAAATACAGCAAAGTGACTGTTTGCTGACTAGAGGCTATATGCATACTCTGAATTCCCAGAAAACCCACTACCACTGTTTAACTTTGGGACTTTCAGAACTTATATCTGAGCATACCTTCCTTGACCAATTATGGCATTCCAAGTTTGGAAGCTTCATTTGACTAAATGAACCTGATTGAGAACCTAGGCTGGAACTTTTACTATCAAAATCAAGCCCTGCTTTTTTTCTATGGAATACACCCTCCTTTTACACCAAAGCTTTTCTTCCTGTTTGCAAACTGTTCACATGAATAATGTCTTTCTTCCTAATTCTTTTTCATGAAACTTTTGTTCACACCATTAATAACCCTAGATAATGTGTTTATCACAATATTTGTCTTTGTTCCAGTGTGCTTTTAGTGTGTGTGTGTGTCTGTGTGTGTGTGTGTTTGTATTTGTTTTTTGTTTTCAGGCTAAAGATCTTTATTCTGTTACAGAGTCAAGTACTCTATGCAACAGGTCTTGCCATTCCAGGAGCTGGCATGAAAACAACAAACATTTGGTTATTGTTAATAATTCTCTAGCTTAATAAAAAGGCCCATCAAGAAGGTAAACTAGACTGGAGAAACAGCACACTAGTGTGGTTTAAGCTTGAGTTGTGGCATGAAAACAGAGTTTGAACTTTAGATTTGCAAATTACTAGCATTGGGAATTTGGGCAAATTACTTAACTTCTGTAAGCCTCAGTTTTCTCATTGATAAAAATGTAAATACTAATACACTTTATATTTTGATGTTATTGTTAGAATTAAATGAGAAACAAATATGAGCATTGTGTATAGTACAATGTCTGAAATACAGTATGTGGTATAATTAGTTACAGTATTGTGTGCCATTATAATTTACTGTAGTAGTGAATGTTTTCATATTGTTACTGTTTAAATATCCCTAAGTTTAAGCTTATTGAACGTCTATATTGGAAAATATGTTAAAATATGTTTTAAAAATGTTGATGACTATTTCCACTATTTCACTTGACATTAGTAATGATAGCAATTTTTGCAAACTACTAACTGACTTTATTAACAGAAGCATATTATATTACTCTACCTTAGTTACCAGCTCATGGGATAAGCAGTTCACTTATTACTATGCTTTTATAATAAAGGAGAAAAGGAAGGTTTAAAAATCTATGTATGTTATACCATATTACAGGTAAAGAATTGACCCAAATTTTTCTGTTGTCTAGTCATCCAAGATATTTGGTTTTAACACTATATATATATTTTTTCTATTTAAAATAAAATCTATTGAGCATTTATTCCTTTAATCCCTGTTTATATAATTTCAATATATTAACTTATTCTCACAAAATCTGACTTAACAAATTAAGTAGTTGTATGCTGTCCATTTTAAAGGATGAGGCTCTTTAGAGATTGTGGGAAATTACCCTAAGTCATTGAGTCATTATGGAGAAAATATAAGATTTGAGCGACATAGTCCAATAATAGAACTAAACTTTTCAGTATTACGATATCCTGCGTATTACAAATCCATGGAAATTTTATTTCCCATGCTGACATTATTTGAAATTAAAAATTAATTAATAGGACTCAAATCAAAACATTGAGTCACTGCCAGTCTACAACTGAAAGAAGCAGTGACAATTTTCTAAAAGTGCTCTTTTAAATTGCATATGCAAACTATGAGTTTATGATTATGGACCCATTTGAGAATTGCCAATTTACAGAGCTGTGGTATACTTAAATATAAATCTATACTTAAAAGTAGTTAAATATTACCTGCATTTACACAATAGCAATTACTAACTACAGTAATGCATAGTAATTTAAATGTAATGATAGGGTTATCACATGATAGCAAAACTACTAAACTATGTCTTCAGTCACACATCAAATTAGAAAACAAAGGATACAGTGAATGCTCTGGAGGTATCATGCATGTGCTGTTGTCTAAAAAATAATAAAATAGGAAATACTGCTATATGTACTGAGGCCATTCTTAAAAGTGTTACTATTTGGAGTTTAATTATGCAATTCAAAAATGTATTCTCACAATATATATCTAACAGAAATTAATATGCTTTATCTAATAGTCAGCAGCTCCAATTCACATTATCCAGGGGAATTAACAGAAAGCATAAAAAAGGCAGACAGTTGCTAAATGCATATAAAAATACAGCTATTAATCAAATTAATTTAATTTTACATTTTGAGAGTTTTAAGAGCTCTCTAAGAACTTTTACTTAATGCTCACAACTACCCACTGGATTATTTTTATTATCCCTGTTTTCTAGAAAAGAAATTCTGACTTACGGAATAATACAATTTTTAAAATAAGTAACTGCAAATATAAGGATAGACATCCGGTAAATAATACACATAAGATCCAAACTGGCATCATGACCATACACTTTTCAGTTCAAAAACAGACCTGAGGCCAGGCGCAGTGGCTCAA
>NW_016108785.1:8184-9497 GCF_001604975.1 Cebus imitator | reverse complement strand
CTCTGTTGCCCAGGCTGGAGTGCAATGGCATGATCTCGGCTCACTGCAACCTCCGCCTCCTGGGTTCAAGTGATTCTCCTGCCTCAGCCTCCCAAGTGCTTGGGGTTACAGGCATGTGCCACCACGCCTGGCCAATTTTATATTTTTAGTAGAGATGGTTTCTCCATGTTGGTCAGGCTGGTCTTGAACTCCCGACCTCAAGTGATCCACCCACCTTGGCCTCTCAAAGAACTGCGATTACAGGCATGAGCCACCGCACCAAGCTTAACTTTTAAATTTTTTTTTATTTTTTAGAGACAGGGTCTTATTCTGTCACCCAAGCTGGAGTGTGGTGGTGCATTCATAGCCCACTGCAGCCTGGAACTCCCGGACTCGGGCGATCCTCCTGCCTCAGCTTCCCAAAGTCCTCCGATTACAAGTGTGAGCCACTACACGTTTTTGTTTGTTTTTGAGACAGAGTCTTGCTGTGTCACCCAGGCTGGAGTGCAGTGGTACAATCTTGGCTCACTGCAACCTCCTCCTCCCAGGTTCAAGTGATTCTCTTGCCTCAGCTTCCCGAGTAGCTGAGATTACAGGCATCCAGCACCATGCCTGGCTAATTTTTATGTTTTCAGTAGAAACAGGGTTTCACCATGTTGGCCAGGCTGTTCTCCAACTCCTGACCTCAGGCCTCCCAAAGTGCTGTGATTACAGGCGTGAGCTGCCATGCCTGGCTTCAACTTTTAAAGAAACTGTCTAATGGTTTTCCAAGGTGTCTGTACACTTTATATCCAACCAGTGAGGTCTGAGGGTTCCAGTTTCTTCATGTCCTTGACTACACCTGTCAGCATTGTCAGTTTGAATAACAGCCAGGGTAGTGGGTGTGAAGTGGTGTCTCTGTGAATTTAATTGGCATTTCCCAGGTGGGCATGGTGGCTCACGCCCATAATCCCAGCACTTTGAGAGGTCAAGGCAGGAAGATCCCTTGTTTCCAGGAGTTCAAGACCAGCCTGGGCAATATAGGGAGACTCCATCTCTACAGAAAATTTTAAAATTAGCTGTTTGTGGTAGTGGGTGCATCTGTAGTCCCAGCTACTGGGGAGGCTGAGGTGGGAGGATCACTTGAGCCCAGGGGGTTGAGGCTGCAGTGAGCTAAGATCATGCCACTGCACTCCAGCTGGAGCAAGAGAGCAAGACCCAATCTCAAAAAAAAAAAATTAGCATTTTCCTAATGACTAATGATGTGGAGCATCACTTCATGTGCTCATTACTCATTTGTATATGTTCTTTGGTGAAATATCTGCTCAAATCTTTTGTCCTTTTTTTTTTTTTTT
>NW_016108785.1:3698-6009 GCF_001604975.1 Cebus imitator | reverse complement strand
TCACCTGAAGTCAGGAGTTCAAGACCAGCCTGACCAACATGGTGAAACCCCATCTCAACTAAAAATACAAAAATTAGCCAGGCGTGATAGCACGTGGCTGTATTCCCAGCTACTTGGAAGGCTGAGACAGGAGAATCGCTTGAACCCAGGAGTAGAGGTTGCAGTGAGCTAAGATCACGTTACTGCACTCCAGCCTGGGTGACAGAGTAAGACTGCATCTCAAATGAATGAATGAATAAATAAATAAATAGAATGTTGAGGCTGGGCGCAGTGGCCCATGCCTGTAATTCTAGCACTTTGAGAGGCTGAGGCAAGCAGATTGCCTGAAGTCAGGAGTTCAAGACTAGCCTGGCCAACATGGTGAAACCTGGTCTCTAATAAAAATCCCAAAATTAGTCAGGCGTGGTGGCTCGTGCCTGTAATCCCAGCTACTCAGGAGGCTGAGGTAGGAGAATCATTTGAACCCAGGAGGCGGAGGTTGCAGTGAGCCAAGATCGTACCACTGCATTCCAGCCTGGGCAACAGCAAGAGAGTGGGATTCCATCTCAAAAGAAAAAAGAAAGTAGAAATAGCAGCTACGTAGTCGGGCCCAGTGGTTCCTACCTCTAATCCCCTGTAATCCTAGCACTTTGGGACGCCAAGGTGGGAGGATCGCTTGAGCCCAGGAGTTGGAGACCAGCCTGGGCAATATAGTAAGATCTTGTCTCTATTTTTAAATTATATATATTTTTAAAACAGAAATACCAGATACAAGGAGCAGCCACTCCTCCCAAGCCTAAGATAGCCGAGAAAGATAAGAGGCCCAGGTTGAGACCATGACCTTGCTGGTGTATTCTTGGCCATAGCTCCACGAAGGACAAAGGCAGCTCTGTGGTGCGGCCCAGTGGAATGCGGAGAAGTCCATCCAGTAGGATGCTGGGGAAAGCAGGGCACAGGGAAGTGTCTCAGCTGAGGCGGGTGCTGCTGACTGCCATGTTTCAGGAGCCATGTGCCAGAGAAACTTCCTGACATAAAGAAATCACAGGCACGTGGGAGTCGGAGGCTGGAGAAGCGTGCTCGCTGCAGGAGTAGCTGCCCTGCAGGAGCCAAGTCTGGAAATGAAGCCAAACCCTTTCCTCCTGCAACGTCTCTCCGGCGCCCTCTACTGAAAAAATTTAGCATCATGTCAGTTAGCAAAGGCAAAAGATTTAAGGGGCCAAACTTTTTTTTTTTTTCCTTTTTTAAGACGGAGTTTCGCTCTTGTTGTCCAGGTGGAGTTCAGGCGTGAGCCACCGCGCCCGCCCCCGCCCCCTTCATTTTTTTCTTTTTAACAGTGTCCCTGGGTGGGCTAGAACCAAACTCCACTTTCGCTTAAAACAATGAGGTCGTAGATTAATACCTGGCACACTATATGATTCCATTTACATGAAATTACAGAAAAGAAAAATCGAGGCCGGGCATGGTGGCCCACGCCTGTAATCCAAGCACTTTGGAGGCCAAGGCGGGCGGATCACCTGAGGCTGGGAGTTCAAGACCAGCCTGACCAACATGATGAAACCCCGTCTTTATTTAAAAAAGAAAAGAAAAGAAAGAAAAGAAAAATCGAATTTATAGTAACAGAAAGCAGCCGGGCGCAGTGGCTCATGGTTCATGCCTGTAATCACAGCACGTTGGGAGGCCGAGGCAAGTGGATCACTTGACCTCGGGAGTTCGAGACCAGCCTGACCAACATGGTGAAACCCTGTCCCTACTAAAAATGCAGAAATTAGCTGGGCGTGGTGGCGCAAGCCTGTAGAGAATTGCTTGAGCCTGGGAAGCGGAGGTTGCAGTGAGCTGAGATCGCGCCACTGCACTCCAGCCTGGATGACAGAGAGATACTCCCTCTCAAAAAAAGAAAGAAGAAGAAAGAAGAAAAAGAAGAAGAAGGATTTAAAAAGAAAAATAAAAGTTCTGAAAAAGAAGAAAGGAAGAAGAATTCGAATTTAAAAAGAAAAAAAAATTCCAAAGACGCTGTTGATAAAATTAATAAAAATGAATTAAGGCTGGGTGCGGTGGCTCAGGCCTACAAACCCAGCACTTTGGGAGGCCAAGGCAGGAGGATCACTTGAGGTCAGGAGTTGGAGACCAGACTAGCCAACATGGTGAAACCCCATCTCTACTAAAAATACAAAAAATCAGCCTGGTGTGGTAGCGTTCACCTGTAATCCCAGTTACTCGGAAGGCTGAGGCAGGAGAATCGCTTGAACCCGGGAGGCAGAGGTTGCAGTGAGCTGTGACTGCACCACTGCACTGCAGCCTGGGCAACAGAGTGAGATTCTGTCTCACCAAAAAA
>NW_016108785.1:0-1728 GCF_001604975.1 Cebus imitator | reverse complement strand
CTGAGGCAGGAGAATTGCCTGAACCCAGGAGGCGGAGGTTGCGATGAGCCGAGATCGCGCCATTGCACTCCAGCCTGGGTAATAAGAGCGAAACTCCGTCTCAAAAAAAAAAAAAAAGACGCTATTCCTGAATTACGTTGACTAAGCTCAAAGGAGGTAAATATTTTGTTTTGCCCCAGTTCACACAGATAGGAAATGGGTAGAACCAGAATTTAAATTCAGGCCTGTCTGCCTCTACATTTGAGGTACCTATTGTTTCTTATTGAAATGCTCTTGGTGGTCTGTTCCCATGCAATGCATTATTCCTTTATTTTTCTTTTTTTTTTTTTTTTAATTGAGATTGAGTTTCACTCTTGCTGCCCAGGCTGGAGTACAATGGTGTGATCTCAGCTCACTGCAACCTTCACCTCCCGAGTTCAAGCGATTCTCCTTGCCTCAGCCTCCCGAGTAGCTGGGATTACAGGCATGCGCCACCACGCCTGGCTAATTTTGCATTTTTAGTAGAGACGGGGTTTCTCCATGTTGATCAGGCTGGTCTTGAATCACCTCAGGTGATCAGCCTGCCTTGGCCTCCCAGAGTGTTGGGATTACAGGTGTGAGCCACTGTGCCAGTCTTTGTTTTTTGTTTGTTTATTTGTTGTTGTTGTTGTTTTTTAGATGGAGTCTCACTCTATTGCCCAGGCTGGAGTGCAGTGGCACGATCTCAGCTCACTGTAACCTCCACTTCCTGGGTTCAAGCAATCCTGCTTCAGCCTCCCAAGTAGATGGGATTACAGGCACCTGCTACGATGCTCAGCAAATTTTTGTATTTTTTAGTAGATACAGGGTTTCACCATGTTGGCCAGGCTGGTCTTGAACTCCTGAGCTCGAGTGATCCACCTGCGTCAGCCTCCCAAAGTGCTGGGATTACAGGCGTGAGCCACCGCGCCCAGCCCATTATTCCTTTCAGCTAATGCTACTTAACAGACCACTGAAGACATGGTGACTTAAAAAACAATAATTATTATTTTATTATGTGTTCTGGCTGTGGGGACTGCCTGGGTTCAGCAAAGCGGTCCTCACTTAGGAGCTCTTATGCCATTGCTGTCAGATGGTGGCTGGGGCTCGGTCATCTGAGGCTTCCTCACTGTCTAGCACCTGGGATGGGGAAACTCACACAGCTGGGAGCTGGAACATCTGGCTCCTCCCAGGCATTTCTGTCTTCACACAGCCTCTCCGTGTGACTTCAAAGGCAGCCACACGGGCAGCGGTTCAGGCAGTGGAGTGCTGGAGCAGGCTTGCATGGTTCAAGCTGATTGTGCACATCTCTTTCCCATCCATTTCAGCTCCACAGTTCAGGGACTTCACATCAGTAGCTTGCAATAAGCTACAGTGCGCTGCTTTCTTAAACCACAGAAAGAGGCAGGGCACAACGGCTCATGCCCTAATCCCAACAGGGGATTGGAAGGCCGAGGCCAGTGCATCACCTGAGCTCAGGAGTTCGAGACCAGCCTGGCCAACATGGCAAAACTTCATCTCTACTAAAAATACAAAATTTAGCATGGTGAAACTATGTATGTACTAAAAGTACAAAACTCAAGATGGGCGTGATGGCACATGCATGTAATTCCAGCTACTTGGGAGGCTGAAGCACAAGAATCTTTTGAACCTAGGAGGTGGAGGTTGCAGTAAGCCGAGATTGCACCACTGCACTTCAACCTGGATGGCAGAGCAAGATTCTGTCTCAAA
>NW_016108784.1:8445-11506 GCF_001604975.1 Cebus imitator | reverse complement strand
GGAGTGTCTGGGAGGCTGAAGCCCGCATGACATGCAGTGGCTCCAAAAGGAAATCCCCAACAAAAAACTAATTTTAAAAAAGCTTATCCAGGAAACAGATATAAGGGCTGATCACCTGGCATTGAGCACTCTCAGAGGACATAGATCTCTGGAGAGAGAAACTGAGACATGTAAGAGGGTGGAAACAATCAGTAGTGACACACTGTGGAATCCTGTCTACAAACAACACACACCAAGTAAAATGATAGCCCACAGATCAGTTCCTCCTTCAAAAATACGTGGGAAACAAATAATCTAAGAATGAGAAGAAAAGGAGAATTACTCTCTTTCAAGCACTCCATAGGTTCTATGACAGCTCTACTTGACAAAGTTTAGGTAAAATAGAAGTAATATGCACATTGTGCATATTTACATTAAGGAAAAAAAGTGCTAAGGTTGACCTGCAAACTATAGAGTTCCTAAGTTTACTTTTTCTTTTCTACCTGCTTGAAATCTGCTGTAAATGTTCTATTAAGATAAAAATTACTGTTTGGATCTAACAGGATTTTTTTTGCACACCAGTGAATTTGTATATATCTCATGGTGTAACCACCCAAGGAGTTCACCTAGCTCACTGCCTAAACGAGTCAATTTTTCAAAAAAGGGGATTGTAATAGAGAAAGAATAATCCATAAAGAGCCAGCAGTGCAGGAGATCAGAGTTTTATTATTAAATCAGTGTCCCTGAGCATTTAAGGATCAGAGTTTTAAGGGTAATTTGGTGGTGGGGAAAGGCCAATGAGTCAAGTGTGATTATTGGTAGGGCTAAAATTGAAATCATAGGAAGCTGAAGCTGTTCTCTTGTGATAAGTCATTTCCTGGGTTTGGCCTCAAGATAAGATGAGCCAGCTAATCAGACACAGACCTCCTGGGGCTGTGTCACAGGTGTGCATACTCAACCTCAGCAAAGTAAACTTTCTAAATTAACTGAGACCTGTCTCAGACTTGGGGGATTCACAAACTATGCTTCATGTTTATTGTAACCAAAACATCACGGTTCTGACACAAAAAATCATTACACAAAACCAATGGAACAGGTTAGGGAAGCTTGTAGGCTGCACTCTTACAACCATCTGATCTTTGACAAAGTCTATAATTAGAAACGATGCGGAATGGATTCCTATCCAATGAATGGTAACATAGCAAAGGTTTTATGATCAAATGTCCCATGTTCTCAATTATTTCTGGGATCTAAAAATCAAAACAATTAAATTCATGGACATAGACGGTGGAAGGATGATAACCAGAGGCTGGGAAGGGTAGTGAGAGAGTGAGTGGCATGTGGGAATTGTTAGTGGATACAGAAAAATAGAAACAATAAAACCCTAGTGACCATAGTCAATAATAACTTAATAAATATATTTGAAAATAACATAGAGAGTGTAATTGGAATGTGTGTGACTTAAAGAATGATTGAGGGGATGGATACTACATTCCCTATGATGTGCTTTTTCATATTGCATGCCTTCCTATGTATCAAAACATGTCATGTATGCCACAAATACTATGTACCCACAAAATTAAAAATAAAATATAAAAAATAACCATCTTTCTGTGTAGTAAACAGAGTTCCAAATCCAAAGCTAGAGATCTCCATGAAACAACATACACTCTTTTGACTTGAAGAACTTTCTCTTTGCTCTATACATAGGTATTTGTAGAAGTCGACATTCTGGAACATTGACTTCCAACACAGCAAGAGGGATAGTCACACATATAAAATACAAGTACAGAGCAGGACTCACCAGTGCATTCTGTTGAAGAAGTGAGCAAGCCAAATTAAAATTATTTTTTAAACATTGATTTTAGCTACTGAAAGGTCCATAGAACATTATCAGAATTTCTGTAGGACCTATGATTTAGAATGTGAACTTGAATGTGATTGTGATCATTATGGAGTAATTGCTATAAAAATCCAGGTTGGAGTTGGCCACATAGGACTACAACATTCAGATGGGGAGNCAAGACAGTGGACCTTAGCTTGCTGTGCTCTGTGACAGTGGGACCTGCCGAGCCAGATCACTTGCTCCCTTTCTTCAGCCCTCCTTACAGGGGAGTGAAGGGTTCTGTCTCACAGGCATTCCAGGTGTGTCTGGGTGTGAAAAAAAAAAAAAAGCTCCTGCCGATAGATCCATGTCTGCCCAAATGTCTTCTTAGTTTTGTGCTTGAAACCCAGGGCCCTGGTAGCATAGTCACTGGAGGGACTATCCTAATATGCTGGTTGTGAAGACCATGGGAAAACCATAGTATCTGGACTGGAATGCACCATTCTTCCTGGTACCGTTTCTCATGGTTTCTCTAGCTTGGGGAGAGAAACGCTTGTACCCCTTGTGCTTCTTGGGGGAGATGATTTCCCCACTTTACTTTGGCTTGCCCTTTGTGGGCTGCATCCACTCTCCAACCAGTCCCAAAGAGATGAACTGGGTACCTCGCTTGGAAATGCAAAAATCACCCCGCTTCTCCATTGTTCCTACTGGGAACTGCAAACCAGATCTGTTCCTATTCAGCCGTCCTGAAACATGAGAATTTCCCATAGATTTTTTTTTTTTAAAAAAAGAAAAATGGAAAAATGTAAAAAGAAAATAAATCTTGGGGACCCAAAATTATTGAGCTAAAACGTCGAGCTGGAAACTGGTTAGGGCAAACCTGCCTTCCATTCTATTCTAGTTATCCCTGTGTCGAGATAAATTCATATCTGATTGCCTCATTTGGAAAGACCAATCAGAAAAATGCATGCAACCATTTCTCTCTTGTCTACCTGTAACCTGGAAGCCTCCTCTCCACTTCAAGTTTTCCCATCTTCACCTCGAGTTATCCCATCATTTCAGACTAAACCAATGTAAATCTTACACATATATTTAATTATGTCTTATGTCTCCCTAAAATGTATAAAATCAAGCTGTGCCCTTGCCACCTTGGCCACAAGTAATTTGGGCCTCCTGGGGCTGTGTCACAGGTGTGCATACTCAACCTTGGCAAAGTAAACTTTCTAAATTAACTGAGACTTGTCTCAGATTTTGGGG
>NW_016108784.1:6006-7443 GCF_001604975.1 Cebus imitator | reverse complement strand
CATAGGTATTTGTAGAAGTTGACATTCTGGAACATTGACTTCCAACACAGCAAGAGGGATAGTCACACATATAAAATACAAGGACAGAGCAGGACTCACCAGTGCATTCTGTTGAAGAAGTGAGCAAGCCAAATTAAAATTATTTTTTAAACATCGATTTTAGCTACTGAGAGGTCTATAGAACATTATCAGAGTTTCTGTAGGACCTATGATTTAGTATGTGAACTTGAATGTGATTGTGATCATTATGCAGTAATTGCTATAAAAACCCAGGTTGGTGTTGGCCACATAGGACTACGACATTCAGATGGGGAAAATTAGAGTGTTTCTTTGACACGTTCCTTTAAAGGTGG
Organism: Cebus imitator; assembly: GCF_001604975.1. Taxonomy (NCBI): domain Eukaryota; kingdom Metazoa; phylum Chordata; class Mammalia; order Primates; family Cebidae; genus Cebus; species Cebus imitator. The sequence goes on along the minus strand of NW_016108784.1, from coordinate 7,090 downwards.
CAGTAAACTTAGTGCCTTTCAGTGTTTTCCTTTTTGCCATAGACTCACAGACAGCGAGAGACACCTGACACCTCCACGTCACTTCCTTCACTTCCTTAGCAGCCAAGATCAGCATATCATCCAGAATGAATTCTGGCTGTGGGAGAATATGGCATACACAGAGAGATGTTTGGTATTTGGTAATACCTAGGTGACAGCTTTTTAAGCTCTTATGAAGTTTATGATGCATAAGGTCCATTTCTAAATACTAGAAACATCATGCTGTGAAAGCACAGAATATTTATAGTTAAGATAATGCCACGCAGAAAAACATGTGGCAATGTAATCATCTGTTTTTACTTTTTCAATGGTCTTGCACATGGCGGTTACTGTACTGCAGAAGTCCAGTATCAGTAGTTTATGTTTCCCCATTGTGTCATCAGCCCAATACAAAGTACTGTCAAAATTACACCTGGAGGTGCTAAAAGGAAAATAATCTGAGGAAACATACATTTTCAGTCTCAAGTTCCAAAGATTGGTCATCAAAAAGTGTGTTTTTGTCTATCTTGGCTGTCACCTTTAGTACACTGTAGTGGTCTGAGGTGTGAGGATTGAACACTGCAGAGTTCTGGTTGCCCTTGTGAGGTTTGCTATCATAAACTTTGTCAAAGAAAGTATGCCTGCTTGCAAAAATGAATACTGTTCCCTGACAATCAATATAGAATCCCGGGTCATACTTCTCTTTACATTTAATAATAGCTTCTGCTAAATTTGTGATGCTCTATGGGATTGTTATCTCTTATATCTAACATCTGAAATGTGATACAAAGCACTTTCATCAAAAAGGCTCTAGTCACACCAGAGACGACAAATCCTGGATAGATGTATTCCACGTACCTTACTGTTCTGTGAGAGCTGTCACAGAATAATCATTTTGGTCTTCAAGGCCAAAAGAAGCAGAAAAATTCCTCGTGGCACTTTGTTATTAAAATTTTCCTGGGGTCTCTTTAGCTTTTGAATTCTCCGCAAGAAGAAAACATAATAAAAGTACTTAATTTTATTTTTATCACCTACTCTCATCTCAGAATATTGACTTGTTTTCATT
>NW_016108784.1:3278-4347 GCF_001604975.1 Cebus imitator | reverse complement strand
AGTTATCTCTTTGCCCAGTTCTCACCAAAGTTTGGGGGATCCTCCCTTTCTGTGGTTAATGCATGGGAAACATTAATCAATACGAATCCTACCTAATGGTGGCACTGCATATTACCACCACCCCAGGAAGGTATAGCAGTCAATTTTCTACTCATTGTGCCTGCTCAGATCTCAGAAATTCCTCTTTGCCTTTTTCCCTTATCATGATCTAGTTAACAACATTCTGACACTTTGAAGATGGAGTAATGAACAACCAAAGAGGTGTTCTGGGGGTTCTTTCCAGGATGAGTACCGCCCCCTTGTGCCTGCTCATATCTGTCTACTCTTACATTTCTCCCTCAAGTTGTTGGGACCCAGAAATCTTTTGGGAGATGGGACAGAGGTCATTCTCTGTAGCTACTTCCTGCTGAAAAGGGGCATTGAGGGTCTTCAGGGTCCTTCCTCCTTGCGTGCTGTCAAAGTGAGGTTGTTTTGACGATTGCTGTCTCCTAGAAGATTTCACTCGTGCTATTCAGAGGAGACATATAGGGACTTGGCTGTCCTGGAGGGAAAGAAAGAGGTTGATGTCCCCATCACAAGACCATTTGAAGTCTGATGGTTTGTAGGTGGGAGGAAATAAACTGAGAAGATTCAGAGAGCAAGGCTCCAAAAGGAGAAGGAAGATAGAGGTCAGGGGTCCCAGGAAAGGGAAGGGCTCTGAGAATGAAGACCAGGTGACACCCCAGCAGAGCCAACTCTTAATATCCCTTTACCAAAGATGAGAGGCCTGGTCTATAAGATCTGTAATATAGTCCTGGACCTGTTCTGATCTGTTAACAGAAAAATACAAGAATTATTTAAGAAATCTGAAAACTAAAGAAAAGAGATACCATAACTAACCTTTGACAAGTAGTTCTCCATTCTGATATTTGAAGACAATGAGCTTGACATAGGAATCCTTAAGTCTTCTCTTGGATTATGTATTCTGTTGAGACCTAAACTTTCATTAAACTTTCCATTGCAAGGTGATTCTAGGACTGGCATCATAGTATATGTGGTCAATAAATATCTGGTCTGTTCCTTCACTAAT
>NW_016108784.1:0-926 GCF_001604975.1 Cebus imitator | reverse complement strand
TTCAGAGCAATGTTCAGAGTGCTAATCACTCCGACCTGCCTCTTACTCTAGTCACTGTCTACTCTGAGATCCATCTTACACCAGTAACATCTGTTCCAAGCTCCATCTTGCTTGGAGCTCCTTGTTGCTCAGAGGTCCATCTCATCTGAGCTCCATCTCGTTTGAAACTTCCAATTACTTCAAGCTCCATCTTGCTCTGAGCACCATCTGGTTGAAGCTCCTTCTGCTCTGAGCTCATCTTGCTTAGAGCTTCCATCACTCTGAGCTCCATTTTGCTCTGAACACCATCTGCTCAGAGTTTCATCTACTTGAAGTTGCATTGGCTTCAAGCTCCATCTTTCTCAGAGCTCCAATCACCATCTTGCTCTGAGCACCCTCTACTCAGAGCTCCGTCTTCTCCTAGGTCCACCTTGCTGAGATTTACAGCAGCTCCATTTTGCTCTAAGCACCATTTATCTACTCAAAGCTCCACCTTACTACTGGTGAGCAGCATGTTCTTTGAGCTCCATCTTGTTCTAAGCACCATCTTCCCTGAGCTCCATCTTACACCAAGCAACATCTGATCCAAGTTCCATTTTGCTTGAAGCTCCTTTTTGTTCAGAGCTCTGTCTGCTCTGAACTCCATTTTTCTTGGAACTCTGATCACCCTGGGCTCCATCTAAAGCCAAGCAATGTCTATTCCAATCTCCATCTTGCTTAGAGCTCCTTCTTTCTCAGAGTTCCAATGGCTCAGGGCAATGTTCACAGTTCCAATCATTCCAAGCTCCACCTTGCTCTGAGCTCCATCTTACACCAGGAAACAGCTTCTGCAAGCTCCATCTTACTTGGAGGTACTTCTTGCTCAAAGCTCTACCTCCTCCTAGCTCCATCTTGCTCAGAGCTCCAATCACTCTGAGCTCTATCTTGCTTTAAGCACCATCTACACA
>NW_016108783.1:8057-9514 GCF_001604975.1 Cebus imitator | reverse complement strand
ATGTTGACCAGGATGGTCTCGATCTCTTGACCTCGTGATCCACCCGCCTCGGCCTCCCAAAGTGCTGGGATTACAGGCGTGAGCCACCGCGCCTGGCTAATTTTGTATTTTTAACAGACACGAGGTTTCACCATGTTGGCTAGGCTGGTCATGAAATCCCGATCTCAGATGATCCGCCTGCCTCAGCCTCCCAAAGTGCTGGGATTACAGGCATAAGCAACCATGCTTGGCTTTAAGCAGTCTTTAAATCAAACATTTGTGGTTCACTTGAATAAAAGTATGCAGTAGTAAAATTTTGAATTGGATTAAATTTGATTAAATATAAGACTGTAGGTACCACTAAATTTGATTAAATATAAGACTGTAGGTACCACTTGAGCCCCATTCTGATTGTGACAAATATCTACCACTGACTCACTGTCACAGTCCTTTGTAGATCTTGGGACTCAATCTCTTTGCAGTTGCTATGCATAACAATGAATATTACTTAGTGGTATTAAAGAACATGCTTAATTAGTGAAGACTCTGAAGATCACTAAAGTATATTAAATAACAGCTATATAGGTTAAATTTTCTAGTACAGATAGCATGATTCCCCCCCTTTGGCTTCCTGGTGCAAATATTTACAAGAAATGGAAAAAAAATCATAATCAATAATTTCATTTCAAATAAAAATATGTGTGCTTTTTTACTGGGGGGGGCATTAAGAATTGGAGCTATTTGGGTCAGTATTAGATCAATTATGCTATCCAAAAGGGCTGGTTTAAGGCCGGGTACAGTGGCTCACACCTGTAATCCCAGCACTCTGGGAGGCCAAGGCAGGCGGATCACCTAAGGTCAGAAGTTTGAGACCAGCGTGGCCAATGTGGCAAAAGCCCATCTCTACTAAAAATACAAACATTAGCCGGGTGTGGTGGCATGCACCTATAATCCCAGCTACTCAAGAGGTTGAGGCAGGAGAATCGCTTGAGCTCGGGAAGTGGAGGGTGCAGTGAGCCAAGTTTGTGAGCCAAGATTATGCCACTGCACTCCAGCTTGGCAACAGAACTAGAATCTGTCTCAAAAAAAAAAAACCAAACCAAACCAAAATACCAAAGAAAATGGGTGGTACAGAACTAAAAGGATAGAGTAAAAAAATTATCAAATATATATATATATAGCATATTATATAATAAATATTTAATATATTTGTAATATTTAAATATATACATATAATTTTTTTCAAAGAGACACGGTTTTGCTGTTACCCAGGTTGGAGGAGTGCAGTGGCATGATTACAGCTCACTGTAACCTTGTAGTCCTGGGCTCTAGCAACCTGCTAGCCTCAGCTTCCCAAGCAGCTAGGATTACAGGAGTGAACCACCAAATGTGGGTAATTAAAACAAAGTTTTTTTTAAAAAAAATATATTTTTTTGAGAGCCTCTACTTATAGGCAATTTTTTTTTTTTTTTTTTTTT
>NW_016108783.1:3675-6191 GCF_001604975.1 Cebus imitator | reverse complement strand
TTTTTTTTTTTTTTTTGAAACTGAGTCTTGTTCTGCTCCCTAGGCTGGAGTGCAGTGGTACTATCTCTGCTCACTGCAACCTCCGCCTCTGGGCTCAAATGATTCTCATGCCTCAGCATCCTGAGTAGCTGGGACTACAGACATGCACTGCCACACCTGGTTAATTTTTATATTCTTAGTAGACATGGGGTTTTGCCATGTTGGCCAGGCTGGTCTCCAACTCCTGGCCTCAAGTGGTCTGCCCGTTTTAGCCTCCCAAAGTGCTAGGATTACAGGCATAAGCCACCACACTCAGCCCAAATAAGTCTGTTATGAAGGCAAGATGTTGCAAATTCCAGCTTAAATTTTTAAAAATATATGAGTATGCCAAATTAATTTAAATGAATACATTTTCTTAGGTAGTGCTTATGATAGTTCAGTTCACTGTTCAAGCCTTGGGTAAAGTGATAACCAGCAACCTGTGTTTTTGCAAGCAGCCATGGAGAACTCCAAACTCCTTACTCAGGCTCTGCCATGTCAGCCCGGGCCAACAGCTGAGAAGACTCAATGCAAGGTTTCAAGCCTAGACATGCAAACTTCTAGTTGCCCTTTGGCGAAGTAGTGGGAATATTTACCAGCCATTTCTAAGAAACAACTGGAAAGGCAAGGCAAATTTCAGGAGCTTAAATATACTGTTAATATGTCTAGGGGAAAAAAGGTACAAACTTAAAACTTCTCATAAACAAACACAATTCCAGTAATTAAAAAGGAATGAGGCAGGGCATGGTGGCTCACATCTGTAATCTCAGCACTTTGGGAGGCCAAGGTGGGAGGATCGCTTGAGCCTAGGAGTTTGAGACCAGCCTGGATAACACAGTGAGACCCTGCCTCTACAAAAATATAGAAGAAAATTAGGCCAGGCACGGTGGCTCATTCCTGTAATCCCAGCATTTTGGGAGGCCAAGGTGGGTGGATCATGAGGTCAGGAGTTTGAGATCAGACTGGCCAACAGGGTGAAACTCTGTCTCTACTAAAAATACAAAAATTAGCCGGGTGTGGTGGCAGGCACCTGTAATCCCAGCTACTCGGGGAGACTGAGACAGGAGAATCGCTTGAACCCGGGAGGTAGAGGTTGCAGTGGGCTGAGATTAGGCCATTGCACTCCAGCCTGGGCGACAAGAGCAAAACTCAGTCTCAAAAGTAAAATGAAACAAAATAAATAAAATAAAATATGTCGGGTGTGGTGGTGGTGTGTGCCTGTGGTCCTACTTGGGAGGTGGGAGGATCGCTTAAGCCTGGGAAGTCAAGGCTGTAGTGAGTTGTAATTGTGCCATCCAAAAAAACAACAACAAAACAAAACAAAACACCGCAACTAACAATGAGACAAAAGCTTTGCTTTCTGTCTCCCCTTTCTGAATCCCCCGTCTAAGCAACCCTCCACATTTATGGCCTTCAGTGGTTTTAGGTTTTCCCCCATACTCTTCCTATCTTTCTCTAGCTCTCTCTAATTCCCAACTCTACCTCCCAGCCACACACAGGCAAAAGTGAAAGCATGTTTTCATCCACACTCTCTACTTATAAAAGAATTAAGCGGATAAAACTGATTTGTGTGTGGGAGGAATGGGGATGTATATAAACAAAACACTGCTTTATAGATACAATGGATTACAGAGTCAATTTAACAAATTCAATGGATTATTTTTAGCAGGGTTATCTGTATTTTAAACCATTCTGCTAATTGTGGGATTAAAAAGCTAGAAATGGTATAATAATTGTTGGCATTATTCACAGTGAGAAGAGATATTTGGGAACAGGAAGTCTTTTGTGGTGTTCTCAAAATCACACCACGTAGGCAGTTGCTTCTACATATGGTTCTGAACAAGTCGTTTCACTGGATTTTGTCTGACAATATTAGTGATAAGGACAAGTAATATTTAAAATGCTTATATCCCTAAGATTTTACTATGTTTGAGTACTTTATTAAAACTTTTAAACTTTTTAAAAAACTTTTGACCACTTAAAGACTGACAGATTTACTCTATGAATCCACATGAATTTCCATCTAACTTCCTAGTAGGATGATATTAGGCCAGATGTTAAACATGAAACAGGAGTACTGAAAGATTCTTAGAATGTGTGTGCATCTGAACACAGCTCTACTATAAGGACAGAGCTACAGGTCAAGGAAGATTATCCTTTCTCCTAGGCCTAGGGCAGAAGTTGTTGAAGACTGACCTCATCCCCAACCAACAGCGTCATCTGGGAACTTGTAACTGCAAATTCTTAAGCCCCAACCCCAAATTCACTGAATGAAAAACGCTGGATGAAGGGCCTAGCAATCTATGTTTTAAAACAAATCTACCAGGTGATTTTGATACACAACTAAGAGATTCAAATAGCCTGCCAGGCCATGATTTGAAAATAAAATGGTTTTTAAACTAGTATCTGGAAAGTGATAGCAAAATATATCATTTGTGGGTTTGCTTAGGGTCTGAGAAACAGGAAAAAAACATAGTTTAATTACTTCAACAGATTTT
>NW_016108783.1:0-1891 GCF_001604975.1 Cebus imitator | reverse complement strand
CCCAGGCTGGAGTCAGTGGTGCGATCTCAGCTCACTGCAACCTCCGCCTCCCAGGCTCAAATGATTCTCCTGCCTCAGCCTTCCTGAGTAGCTGGGAATACAGGCACATGCCACTACACCAGCTAATTTTTTTGTATTTTAGTAGAGATGAGATTTTAACATATTGGCTAGGCTGGTCTTGAGCCACGGTGCCTGGCTAGTATTTCTGTTTTTATAATAGTTGAAAGTATACTCCAACTCGGTTGTTTTTCTTTTCTTTTTTTTTGCAGACAGGGTCTTACTCTGTCACCCAGGCCAGAGTCTAACGGCACAATAACCCGATGTAGCCTCCAACACCTAGACTCAAGTGATCCACTCGCTTCAGCCTTGCAAGTAGCTAGGACTACATGCATGCGCCACCACGTCTAGCTAACTTTTTTCTTTAACTTTGTAAAGATGAGGTTTTTCCATGTAACCCAGGTTGGTTTCCAACTCATGGTCTTAAGTGATCCTCCCACCTTGGCCAAAGTGCTGTGATTATTGGAGTGATCCATCAGGCCCAGCTAAGTTCCTTCATTTGTAGTAGTCTCTTTGCAAATACATTTTTTTATTTTTAGACAGAGTCTTACTCTGTCACCCAGGCTGGAGTGCAGTGCAATCTTGGCTAACTGCAACCTCCACCTCCCGTGTTCAAGCAATTCTTCTGCCTCAGCCTCCCAAGTAGCTGGGACTATAGGCGCAGATCATTGTTTGTATTTTTAGTAGAGACAGGGTTTCACCATATTGGCCAGGCTGGTTGGCCTCAAACTCCTGACTTCATGATCCACTCGCCTGGGCTTCCCAAAGTGCTTGGCTTACAGGCTTGAGCCACTGTGCCCGGCCCACAAATACATTTTTAATACCATATCCATATGTGTCAGCAAACAAATACATTTAAGAGCCCTGAAAATACTTCGAATAATTAAAAGTTTCAAATAAAGTTTAGCAACCATTATCACCAGACCATTTTTACCTTCTTTTAATGATCTTGGATCATTTTGTTCTGTGAGTTGCAATTCACAGTGTTACACCACGAGTGTGAACTATTTGAATAAGAGGAGCCAAATGTAGGCTAGTTTAGGTACTTCCAAGAACAGCTGTAGCAGCATGTACTTGTTAAAAATGTAGTGGAAACCTCCTGGATGAGCAAACCCAGAAAGAGCCCAGCTAACTGAGAATACTCATGATGAAATAAGTATTTGTTGGACTCACTGTGTCCTTGACAGCCATGAAGCAGTGACAGATCCAGCGACGAGTGGTGCCATCACGACATATGTAAGAAAAGGCTCTATCAAAGTTCCTATCTGGGGCACAGAAAGAAACTTTCTCTATCGTCTGGTCAACTATGAGGTCCTAGAAAATAGAACACACAAAGAGAAGACTTACAAGGTTATTCAAGCTTCTCAGAACACAGGATGTTCATTTCATGATGCAGAATCCATACATCTGATACAACTAGGCTACAGAATAGCTAGATCTGTGTCCAGCAGTTTAAATACTAAGAATTGGACTTAGTAGACATCCTAAGAGGTACTTTGCCCAGATATCTCCCTCATCTACATGTTCTAAAGCATATGCTTGTTGATTCTAGTTTTACATCTCTTTCATAGTAGATTCCACGTTTGACAATATATATAAATCAGTATCTTTAATCCTTTTGGTTTATTTCCAAATATAAGCAAATACATATAATAGTCACATTTATGCTACCTTCGTTTCACAATTAACATTATACACACATATACACACAGTTCTGTGCCTTGCTTTTTTTCATTATATATACCCCATCCAGTGAATTACTATATTTTTGAGATGTGGAATTTCCATTTGTTTCTTTTCCTTTTCTATCCCTTTTTTTTTTTTTTTTTTTTTT
>NW_016108782.1:7755-9534 GCF_001604975.1 Cebus imitator | reverse complement strand
AAAAAGAATAAGGCAATACAGGCTGGGTGCGGTGGCTCACGCCTGTAATCCCAGTACTTTGGGAGACTGAGGTGGGTGGATCACTTGAGGCCAGGAGTTTGAGACCAGCCTGGTCAACGCGGCAAAACCTCATCTGTACTAAAAATACAAAAATTATCCAGGCATGGTGGCACACACCTGTAATCCCGGCTACTTGGGAGGCTGATGCATGAGAATTGCTTGAACCCAGGAGGCAGAGCGAGATCACACCACTGCACTCCAGCCTGGGTGACAGAGACTCTGTCTCAAACAAAAACAAACAAACAACAACAACAAAGAATAAAGACAATGAAACACTGAGGTATTTAAACACAGATTTTGCTATCAAGTAGAATGGTAGACTTATGGCTATATCCTAAAGAACCACCTTTCACAAAACACCTAGAAGAGCTGACTATAACAAGCACCTTTCTCTTCGCTTCTGTAGGGAGCAAGTCTGACTGAGTGTGTGTGGAGTCATTCGTAGAGGCGGAACGTGGTTACCACAGCCCCTTTGCTCCCAAGGAACGTAAAAAGCCTGCCTGCTTCTGTAGCTCTGTGTAGTTTTCAAGGCCGACATGATCCTGGTGCAGTGAGATCTGGAACTGGTCCAGGAACAAAAGATTACCCAGCTGATCTCTGCCAGTGAGTTCCGGTGCTGATGAGAACACAATCAGAACCCAAACGGCATTCATTTCTGGAATTCACTGTACTGGAGCCAGCACAGAACTCTAACTTTCTTTGCTGCTGCAACCCCAGGTGACGGCTTTTCTATGTCCCTACCACCAACGATAAGCACACCAATGACTTAGCATTCCTCTGTTCCAGACACACTGCAGGATTTCAGTGAGCTCAGGGCAGGAAGCACACACACAGACACGAGGCCAGGGAAAGCATGTACAGAGAGGCACCACAGCAGCCCTGCCTTCCAGCCTCCTGGGCTCAAGCCATTTTCCCACCTCAGCCTCCCAGGAGTTGGGACCACAGGTGCACAACTCCACAACTCCACAGCTGGCTAAGTTTTTAAAAAGTTTTTGTAGAGACCGGGTCTCACCACGTTGCCCAGGCTGGTTTCAAACACCTGGACTCCAGCAACCCTCTCACCTCTGCCTCCAGAAGTGCTGGGATTATAGGCGTGAGTCACAGAGCCTGGCCACACATCAGCCTGTTGCTTCTGTAGCTTTACTGGAACACAGCAAGCTCATCTGTTGATTTATCTATGATTTCTTTCTTGCTACAATGGCAGAGTTGGGACACAGAATTTAAGGCCCTCAAAAACCTTTACAGAAAAGGTCTGCAGACCCCTGACAGAAGCAACAAGTAGTATTTAGGACCCAGACACTCCTTCAAAGAGATGGAAACAAATAAGGACGATTCAGCCTTAACTATTCACCTGCATGAGACTGGCATGGGTGGTACTGGTGGAGAGCTGCAGGTCTTTGAGATTTAACTGGTAGACTTCCACATGAACAGAAAAAATACCACACAGAATCCAGGAGACAGGCCTTACCCTGGTTCTGGCGTGAGTCACAAAAGATCTCTAGCTTACCAGCTGATAATGCCTGAAACTAAGTTCCCCACCCCCTTGATGAGCAGTGACCGTATAGTACACACGTTTTAGCTCAACATAAAGACATTTCTCTCAGCCGGGCGCGGTGGCTCAAGCCTGTAATCCCAGCACTTTGGGAGGCCGAGGCGGGTGGATCACGAGGTCAAGAGATCGAGACCATCCTGGCCAACATGGTGAAACCCCGTCTCTAC
>NW_016108782.1:4091-5590 GCF_001604975.1 Cebus imitator | reverse complement strand
GCGATCTCGGCTCACTGCAACCTCCGCCTCCTGGGTTCAGGCAATTCTCCTGCCTCAGCCTCCTGAGTAGCTGGGATTACAGGCACACGCCACCATGCCCAGCTAATGTTTTTGTATTTTTAGTAGAGACGGGGTTTCACCGTGTTGACCAGGATGGTCTTGATCTCTTGATCCACCCGCCTCGGCCTCCCAAAGTGCTGGGATTACAGGCTTGAGCCACCGCGCCCGGCCTTGTTTATTATTTTTTTAAAAGCCTAGAAAGTTATTAGAATATAAACACATCGGTTGTAAAGACCTAATTACTTAATGAACTGTGGGTTAGGTATTTCTTTTGGCCTAGGGGCACTATGAAACATTACTGAGACACTAGGGTTGCTGTGAACCAAGAAAGTTTGGTGCCTCTCAACTACGCTGTTGTGGTTGATAGTTCTCCCACTGAAGAGATATTCAAACAGATGTTAAAAAATAATCTGGGCCGAGCACTGTGGCTCAAGTCTACAACCCCAACACTTTGGGAGGCCCAGGCTGGAGGACTGCTTGAGCCCAGGAGTTTGAGACCAGCCTGGGCAACATGTTGAAACCCTGTCTCTATAATAAAAATATAAAAATTAGCTAGGCATAGAGGCACACACCTGTCCTCTCAGCTACTAAGAAGGCTGAGGTTGGAGGATCACTTGAGCCCCAGGGGTTGAGGCCACAATGAGCAGAAGCCGAGCCACTGCATGCCAGCCTGGGTAAGAGCAAGCCCTGTCTCAAAAACAGAAACAGAAACAGAAACAACGAAAGGATATACTCTTTACTCCAATTCTCCATACACAGCTCAAAAGGCCTTCACAATTTTGGGGTAATATGGAGCTGATATACTCACTGCTGCATGTCACCAAGAACCCAAAGCATTTTACCTTCCCTATCTGAACCCTGAAGACCAGGTTCAAGCCTGAGAATATCCACAGTGCACCCTAGTTCTCCTCAAGTCTCATCACCATCTATCCAAGGCAAAATGCCATGCTCAATCAGGGAACGAAGTTACACAATTACTGCATTTAAAGAAAGGGTCAGGTAGGTGCAGTGGCTCACACCTGTCATCCCAGCACTTTGGGAGGCCGAGGTGGGCAGATCACCAGGTCAAGAGATCAAGACCATCCTGGCCAACATGGTGAAACCCTGTCTCTACTAAAAAAATATAAAATATTAGCTGGATGTGATGGTGCGTGCCTGTAATCCCAGTTACTCGGGAGGCAGAGGCAGGAGAATCGCTTGAACCAGGGAGTCAGAAGTTGCAGTGAGCTGAGAACGCACCACTGCACCCCAGCCTGCGCGACACAGCAAGGCTCCGTCTCAACAACAAAAACAAACAACTCAAAAATTAGCTAGGTGCGGTGGGCCACGCTTGTAGTCTCAGCTACTCAGGAGGCTGAGACAGGATAATAGCCTGAACCTGAGAGGCAGAGTTTGCAGCGAGCCGAGATTGTACTACTGCACTCCAGCCTGTTGACGAG
>NW_016108782.1:0-1232 GCF_001604975.1 Cebus imitator | reverse complement strand
ACTTTTTGAGAATGTCTTGCTTTGTCTTCCAGACTGGAGTACAAAGGCAAAAACATGGCTCACTACTGCCTCAACCTCCTGGGCTAAAATGATCCTCCTGCCTCAGCTTCCCAAGTAGTGAGCATGGCATACCACCATACCAGGCTAATTTTTAAATATTTTGTATAGACAGGGTCTTGCTACATTGCCCTGGCAGATCTGGAAATCCCGGCATCAAGCGATCCTTCAATCTAGGCTTCCTAAAGTGCTGGGATGATAGGCCTCTTTATTTATTTAGAAACAGAGACTGTCGCCCAGGCTGGCGTGCACTGGCGTGATCTCAGCTCCCTGTAACCTCCATTGCCCCGGTTCAGGAGATTTTCACGCCTCAGCCTCCCGAGTAGCTGGGACTACAGGCACATGCTACCACACCTGGCTAATTTCTATATTTTTAGTAGAGACGGAGTTTCACTATGTTGACCAGGCTGTTCTTAAACTCCTGACTTCGGGTGATCGCGCCATCACACCTAGCCAAATTTTTTTTTTGAGGCACTGAAACTTTCTTCAAAGAAAATCTTAGTGACCTCAATATATAAGACAATTAGAAACAGAGGTGCTGGCTGGGCGCGGGGGCTCATGCCTGTAAGCCCAGCACTTTGGGAAGCTGCGGCGGGTGGATCACAAGGTCAGGAGTTTGAGACCAGGCTGGCCAACATGGAGAAACCCCATCTCTACTAAAAATACAAAAATTAGCTGGGCATGGTGGCGCACGCCCATAATCTCAGTACTTTGGGAGGCCAAGGCGGGCGGATCACCTGAGGTCAGGAGTTCAAGACCAGCCTGGCTAACATAGTGAAACCCCATCTCTACTAAAAATACAAAAATCAGCCAGGTGTGGTGATCCCAGCTACTCAGGAGGCTGAGGCAAGAGAACAGGTTGAACCCAGGAGGAGGAGGTTGCAGTGAGCTGAGATCTCGCCACTGCACCTTAGCCTGGGCGACAGAGTGAGACTCCATCTCAAAGCAACAACAACAAGATACCCAAAAAGGAAAACTTACTAAGATCAGAAACTAGCTTTCTACTCAAAGCTTTATTTGTTACATGTGCACTTCACAGCAGGGAGAAAAGCTCAACCATTTTTCTGTGCAGTAATGCCTCTAATCAAGGCAGGCATGATTCAACCTCTTGGAGAAAGGAAATGCAAACAGAAGCAGAATTAATGAGATAACCAGTTTCTCCTGGGTGTCAGCCG
>NW_016108781.1:8523-9539 GCF_001604975.1 Cebus imitator | reverse complement strand
AAAAAAAAAAAAAAAAAATTGTCTTTTTTATAGAAAAAAATTTTTCTATAAAATTTTTGTCTAAAAAAATTTTATACAAATGAAATCAGGCACAGTGCGTGATTCCACTGATGTCTTTCTCAGAATTATTCTGAGAGTCTCTGGGTGTCTTCCTTTTCCCTCCTCAAGGCCCCACAGCAGGGGTGTCGGGCAGTTGCCTCCCCCGCTCCCTTGCTGAAGGACATGAAGGTTGTTTCCAGTTTGCGTGATTGCTGGTAAAGCTGCTGAGCATTTGTGTGCACATCTTTGTGTAGGCGTGTGTGTCCATAACCATGCCGTCGTTTCTGTCAGGTGAAGACCTAGTGGTGTCACGGCTGGGTCCTGTGATTGCTGTAGGCTTAACTTTGTTTTCTTCTTTCTTAGAGACAGAATCTCACCTGTGGCCCAGGCCAGAGTGCAGTGGTGTGATCACGGCTCACTGCAAGCTCTGCCTCCCGGGCTCAAGCAATCCTCCCACCTCAGCCTCCGGAGTACCTGGGACTTGGCAATGGGTGTGCGCCACCATGCTTGGCTAATTTTTGTCTTTTTTGTAGAGACAGGGTTTCAACATGTTGCCCAGGCTGGTCTCAAACTCTTGAACTGGAGTGATCCTCCCACTTGGCCTCCCAAAGTGCTGAGATTACAGGTGTGAGCCACAGCACCCAGCCCAAGATCTTAACTTTTAAAAAAAAATTTTTATCTTTTCTTTTATTTTTGAGATGGAGTCTCACTTGGTGGCCCAGGCTGGAGTGCAATGGCACCATCTCAACTCACTGCAACTTTACCTCCTGGGATAAAGCAATCCTCCTGCCTCAGCCTCCTGAGTATCTGGGATTACGGGCAACTGCCAACACGCCTGTGTAATTTTCTTTTATATTTTTACTGGAGACGGGGTTTTGCCATGTTGGCCAGGCTGGTCTCAAACTTCTGACCTCAGATGATCCGCCCAAGTCATCCTCCCAAAGTGCTGAGATTATAGGCGTGAGCCACTGTGCCTG
>NW_016108781.1:3096-4383 GCF_001604975.1 Cebus imitator | reverse complement strand
GCCTATTTTTTTTGAGACAGAGTCTCGCTCTGTTGCCAGGCGCCAGGCTGTAGTGCAGTGGCGCGATTTCGGCTCACTGCAACCTCCACCTCCTGGGTTCAAGCAATTCTCCTGCCTCAGCCTCCCGACTAGCTGGGATTACAGGCGAGAGCCACCACGTCTAGCTAATTTTTGTATTTTTTAGTAGAGATGGGGTTTCACCATGTTGGCCAGGATGGTCTCGATCTCTTGACTTCATGATCCACCCATCTCTGCCTCCCAAAGTGCTGGGATTACAGGCATGAGCCCTGCGCCTGGCCTTCTCTGCTTTTTTCAGGGGTTAATTTTTAAATTCTATTTGTTTCCTTTGTTGTATTAGCTGTAATTATTTTAATGGTTGCTTTCAGATTTATACTATATATTTTTAACTTGTCACTAACTTCCAGTGATATCTTGCAACCTCATATATATTCAAAGAAACTTACGACATTACATTTCCATTTCCCTTCCAGCCATTGTCCTATTGTTGTTACATATTTTAATTTTTCATATGATATAAACCCTACAATACATTTTTTTGCATTGGTCAGATGATTATCAAGCAGGTGGATCACCTGAGGTTAAGAGTTCAAGACCAGCCTGGCCAACATGATAAAACATTTCTACTAAAGATACAAAAATTAGCCAGGTGTGTTACTGCATGTCTGTAATCCCGGCTACTCTGGAGGCTGAGGCACAAGAACTGCTTGAACCAAGGAGGCGGAGGTTGCAGTGAGCTGTGATTATGCCACTGCACTCCAGCCTGGGAGACAGAGTGAGACTTTGTCTCAAAAAATAAAATAAAATAGATGATAATCTTTGAAAGATATTTAAATAATAAGGAAAACATTTTTGAGACAAGGTCTTGTTCTGTCACCCACTGCTACCACACACAACTGGCTATTTATTTATTTATTTATTTTAGACAGTATCTCGCTCTGTCTCCCAGGCTGGAGTGAAGTGGTGAAATCTTGGCTCACTGCAACCTCTGCCTTTCAGGTTCCAGCAATTCTCTTGCCTCAACCTCCTGAGTAGCTGGGATTACAGGTGCCTGCCACCATATCCAACTAATTTTGTATTTTTTAGTAGAGACGGGGTTTCGCCATGTTGGCCAGGCTGGTCTCAAACTCCTGGTATCAAATGAGCCGCCCTCCTTGGCCTGCCAAACTGCTGGGATTGACCCTGCCCCAGGTCAATTTTGATTTTTCCCATCTCTCTATAGCAGTCATAATTTCCTGCATGTTTTCATGCTGATTTTTTTTTTTTTTT
>NW_016108781.1:0-1006 GCF_001604975.1 Cebus imitator | reverse complement strand
CCGTGTCCCTCCCACTGCCCGCCCGATCCCAGTGCCGGCACCTGCACGCTCGCTGCTTCTGCTCCGCAGGCTTGCAGCCACCTTTCCGCACACCTGTCCCCTTTTCACGCACCTGTGCCCAGCAGCCCGCACACCTGTCTACTCGCCGGCCGTCCGCGAAGTTCAGCGCCGCCCTCCCACTAGCGTGGAACCGCCCCACCCACCTGTCCGCGACCGCGGCGCTGGCCAGGAAGGCGGCAGGTGGGCCCTGGCGCTCCATGCTCCCTGTGGACAGGGCCGCGGAGGGGACGCAGGATGTTGTGCCGCCGAGAGGACCACGCAGCGGTTCCGAGACCCTTCCCAGGGGCAGAGCGGCAACTGCGCCACCGAGGGCAGGACGGGTGGGCGGGGTGCACCTCCATCCGCCCTCGCGACGCCCACGCTGGCCCAGAGATGGGATTTGGGTTGCACAACGCTGGGCTGGGAACCAGCGGCTTGGGATGGCCGTTTGGGCCTTGAGGAGTCCCAGACCCCTGACAGCTGGCGCCCCCCACGCCCCGCCCAGCTCTCCTGGGCCCGGGGACACCGGCTGCGAGGCCTCTCCAGTTTCAGTCTTCCCTGGGAGGGCTTCCCGGAAGAGAGGGCTTCTGACCCCAAAAAGAGGCTGCTCTGGGGATGGAGAAGGTGCTGGGTGCTGACCCCTGCGGAGTTGGGGGTGTGAGGCGGGAGGTGGGCAGGCCTTGGGGCTTGTGCAGAGAGGACTTCGAGACGCGGCAGGATGCGGGGGGCCATGGGGCGGCTGGAGGACAGCCTGGGAGCCCTGCGTGCTGGCCCTGAGCCGGGGTGGCGGGCGAGGCGCGTGGAGGAAGAGGCGTGAAGAGCGGGGCGCACGGGTGAGTCACCTGTCTTCTCCGCGCCTCCGTCTCTTCCTCTGTTCCTGGGGCCGCCTGCCCGGGAGCGGGGATTAAATCGGACGCCGGCGTCTGTTATTTTTTTTTTTTTTTTTTTTTTTTTTTTTTTTTTTTTT
>NW_016108780.1:11143-12353 GCF_001604975.1 Cebus imitator | reverse complement strand
AAAAAAAAATACTAAAGCTCAGTGTTCTATTTTTGGATTTGCAATGGTGGACATTTTTGATTCCATGTGATAATAAAAGACAGGGCGCTTTTACAACCCCCAGGCTCCCTGCCCACCCCCTGTATTTTTGAGACAGGTCTTGCTGTGTCACTCAGGCTGGAGTGCAGTGGCATGATCCTAGCTCACTGCAGCCTTGACCTCCCAGGGCAACAGGCAGAGTGGGTATAGGATCTCTGGTCTCCGTGTTGGTCCCACTGGCAGCCAAGTTGAGGAGTGGCTACACCAGTGCCCAGGCTCAAGCAATCCTCCTGCCTCGTCCCCGTCTAAGTAGCTGGAACCACAGGTATGCAGCAGCATGCTCTACTAATTTTTGTATTTTTTGTAAAGACTCAAAAAAAAATAGATAAGATGCCACCCCTCCTCTGCTAATACTCCGTCTATGACCTCACTGTCCCAGAAGCAAAACTAAAATTTTTGGGATTTGAAGGCTTTTGAAGGCTCCTTGGGATCTTTCTTTTCTTATTCTTTCTTTTCTTTCTTTCTTTTTTTTTTTTATTTTGAGGTGGAGTCAGGCTCTGTTGCCCAGGCTGGAGAGTAGTAGAGCAATCTCAGCTCACCACAACCTCCGCCTTCCTGTTTCATTTTATTCTCCTGCCTCAGCCTCCCAAAGTGCTGGGATTATAGGTGTGAGCTATTGCACCCAGATCAGTGGTTCTTAAATTTGAGTGTGCATCAGAATCACCTGGGGTGGGGTTGTTAAGATTGTGGGCCCCCAACCTAAGAGTTTCGGAGGCAGCAAATCTGGGCCTGGGGCCTGAGAATGTGCATTCCTGGCAAGCTCCCAGGTGATGATGCTTCTGCTGCCACCCCTCTGGGAACCACAGTTTAAGAACTGCTACTCTTAGTACTAAAGCTCAGGCTGGTTGCAGAGTGGCACGCCTGCCTGTAATCTCAGCACTTTGGGAGGCCGAGGATGGTGGATCACGAGCCCAGGAGCTCAAGACCATCCTGGCCAACACAGTGAAACCCCTTATCTACTAAAAATACAAACATTGGCTGAGTGTGGTGGCGCACACCTGTAATCCCAGCTACTCCAGAGGCTGAGGCAGGAGAATCAATTGAAACTGGGAGGCAGAGTTTGCAGTGAGCCAAGATCATGCCTCTGAACTCAAGCCTGGGTGACAGAGGAAGACCTTGTCTCAAAAAAAAA
>NW_016108780.1:7378-9557 GCF_001604975.1 Cebus imitator | reverse complement strand
AGCCCATGAGGTCAAGGCTCCAGTGGGCTATGAGGCTACAGGTGCATGCCACCACACCGCCTAATTTTTTATTTTTATTTTTTTAGAGATGGGATCTATGTTGCCCAGGCTGGTCTTAAACTCCTGGGCTCAATCGATCCTCCTGCCTCAGCCTCCCAAAGTACTGGGATTACAGGTGTGACCTACTGGACCCAGCCCAACTTTTTACTTTGATATAACTTCAAACTTAAAGAAAAGTTGGAGGAATAGTACTAAGAACTCCTGAATGTTTGTTTCCCGTGCTTCCCCCATGCTATTTTTGTGGCCTCTGTTGCTTTATTTTTCTCTGTGTGTGTACAGACATGTGTGTTTAATTTATCCATATTCCCTCACTTAACTCAGAGCAAATATCATTCTTTGCTTTCTGTGAATATTTGCAAAGAACAGCAAAGTGGGATATTTTGAGAGGAAAAGGGCACGCTCTGGTGACCATGCTATTCTTCCACTGAAGTAATTAACTATTTAGGATACAATTAGTATAATTGGTTTTCAGAATCTGCAGTTTCATTGTCCTTGGGTTCTGTATTTGCTGGCTCCATACCAGTGGATTCCACAGAATTGAAAATATTTGGGCCAGATGCGGTGTCTCACGCCTGTAATCCTAGCAATTTGGGAGGCCACGGCAGGAGAATCTGGGGTCAGGAGTTCAAGACCAGACTGACCAACATGGAGAAACCCAGTCTCTACCAAAAATACAAAAAAATTAGCTGGGCATAGTGGCATGTGCCTGTAGTCCCAGGTTCTGGGGAGGCTGAGGCAGGAGGATTGCTTGAATCTGGGAGGCAGAGGTTGCAGTGAGCTGAGATCGCACTACTACACTCCAGCCTGCAACAGAATGAGACTTTGTCTCAAATGCATACATGCACATATATATATCCAAAACCAGTGTGGAGGCTGCACCCGTGGTCTCAGATACATGGGAGGCTGAGGCAGGAGGACTGCTTGAGCCCAGGAAGTTGAGGCTGCAGTAACAATGAGCCCATCACTGCACTCCAGTCTGGATGACTGGGCAAGACCCTGTCTCAAAAAAAAAAATTTAGGGCCCAGCGTGGTGGCTCATGCCTGCAATCCCATTGCTTTGGGAGGCCGAGGCAGGTGGATTGTGATGTCAGGAGATCGAGGCCAATAGGGTGAAACCCCATCTCTACTAAAGATACAAAAATTACTTGGGTGTGGTGGCATGCACCTGTAATCCAAAGTACTTGACAGGCTGAGAGGGGAGAATTGTTTGAACTAGGGACGTGGAGATTGCTGTGAGCCCAGTTCTTACCACTGCACTCCAGCCTAGCAACAGAGCGAGAGTCTACCTCAATAAATAAATAAATAAATATTTTAAAAAGAAAAGAAAAAAAGCATTTTTAAAAAGCAATAAAAATAGCACTACAACAAGAAAAAGAATGCAAAGTTTAAAAGTCAGTATAATAGCTATTTACATAGCATCGATGTTGCATTAGTTATTCTAAGTGACCTAGAGCTGATGGACAGTCTCTGGGAGGGTGTGTGGATGTTATACACAAATATTGTGCCATTTTATTTATTTTTTTGAGGCAGGATCTCACTCTGTCGCCCAGGGTAGGAGGCAGTGGTGTGCTCTCAGCTCACTGCAGCCTCGGCCTCCTGGGCTTGAGTGATCCTCTCATCTCAGCCTCCTGAGTAGCTGGGACCACAAGTCCCAGCCATCACACCCGGTTAATATTTGTATTTGTTGTAGAGATGACGTCTCACTATGTTGGCCAAGCTAGCCTCAAACTCCTGAGCTCAAGCAATTCTCCCACCTCGGCCTCCTGAAGAGGTGGGACTATAGGCGTGAGCCACCGTGCCCAGTTACTGCACCATTTTACATCAGGAATTTGAGCATCCCCTGACGTTGATATCTGCAGGGATCTTGCAGTCTCCTGTAGGTATTGAGGGACAACTGCATACATACATTTCACAAATGTTTCCTCCGTGTTGCTGCTCATCTTCTTGTTTTCTGCACATTTGCTTTTAGAAAGCAAATTAAACTTGTGCGTGTGTATACGTGTGTGTGTGACAGAGTCTGGCTCTGTCACCAGAATAGAGTGCAGTGGGGCAATCTTGGCTCACTGCAACTTCTGCCTCCTGGGTTCAAGCAACTTTCCTGCCTCAGCCTCCTGAGTAG
>NW_016108780.1:4576-5736 GCF_001604975.1 Cebus imitator | reverse complement strand
GTTTTACCCTGTTGGTCAGGATTGTCTCGAACTCCTGACTTCAGGTTATCAGCCCACCTCAGCCTCCCAAAGTGCTGGGATTACAGGCATGAGCCACCATGCCTGGCCACACACAGCATCTTTGGAAGGTAATCCAAGGTAATCACTAGACAGGCTTGTTTCTGGGGATGGGACTAGAGAGATGGGGAATCCCTTACTGGAAAGGGGTCCCGATCCAGATCCCAAGAGAAGGTTCTTCAATCTCATGCAAGAAAGAATTTGGAGGACATCTACAGAGTGAAAGCCAGATTATTCAGAATGTAAATTAACCAGGCATGGTGGCTGACACATGTAATCCCAGCACTTTGGGAGGCTGAGGCAGATTGGGTTACCTGAGGTCGGGAGTTTGAGACCAGCCTGACCAACATGGAGAAACCTCATCTCTACGAAAAATACAAAATTAGCCGGGCATGGGGTGCATGCCTATAATCCCAACTACTAGGGAGGGTGAGAATCGCTTGAACCTGGGAGGTGGAGATTGCTGTGAGCTGAGATTGGGCCATGGCATTTCAGCCTGGGCAATAGGAGTGAAACTGTATCTCAAAAAAAGCCAGGTGTTGTGGCTCACACCTGTAATCTCAGCACCTTGGGAGGCTGAGGTGGGTGGATCACCTGAGGTCTGAAGTTCAAGACCAACCTCGCCAACATGGAAAACCCCATCTCCACTAAAAATACAAAAATTAGCTGGGCATCATTGTGTGTGTCTATAATCCCAGCTACCCAGAAGGTTGAGGCAAGAGAATCAGTTGAACCCAGGAGGCAGAAGTTGCAGTGAGCTGAGATCATGCCACTGCACTCCAGCCTGGGCAACAGAGTGAGGCTCCATCTCAAAAAAGAGAAGAAAAGGAATAAAATATTGTCCCTAGCACCCAAGACAGAGTCAGGGTCAGGGTCAGGCCCAGCTCGTGCCTTTGTGGCAGCCTGTGTCTGCAGGCCCAATCCCGGCCTCCCGGTGGCCTCTTTAGACCAAGTGAGTACCTCCTGGTACTCACTTTTTTTTTTTTCTTCTTTTACAAACTAGACAGAAACCTTTATACACAACTTTTCATAATTCACTTTCTTTTTTTTGGAGACGGAGTTTCGCTCTTGTTACCCAGACTGGAGTGCAATGGCGCGATCTC
>NW_016108780.1:0-1491 GCF_001604975.1 Cebus imitator | reverse complement strand
ATGTTGACCAGGATGGTCTCGATCTCTTGACCTCGTGATCCACCCGCCTCGGCCTTCCAAAGTGCTGGGATTACAGGCATGAGCCACCGCGCCCGGCAATGATGCGATCTTAACTCACTGCACCCTCCGCCTCCTGGGTTCAAGTGATCCTCCTTCTTCAGCCTCCTGAGTAGCTGGGACTTCAGGCATGTGTCAACAAGCCCAGTTAATTTTTATTGTTTTTAGTAGACATGGCATTTCTCCATGTTGGTCAGGCTGGTCTCGAACACCTGACCTCAGGTGATCTGCCTGCCTCAGCCTCCCAAAGTGCTGGGGTTACAGGCATGAGCCACTGCA
Organism: Cebus imitator; assembly: GCF_001604975.1. Lineage (NCBI taxonomy): Eukaryota > Metazoa > Chordata > Mammalia > Primates > Cebidae > Cebus > Cebus imitator. Next base: position 1,155 of record NW_016108780.1, on the reverse strand, counting down.
CCTGGCCTTTTTTTTTTTTTGAAAGAGAGCCTCACTCTGTCGCCCAAGTAGCAAGATCTTGCTCACTGCAACCTGCGCCTCCTGGGTTCCAGCAAATCTTGTGCCTCAACCTCCTGAGTAGCTGCGATTACAGGTTTGTATTAATACATCCAGGTAATTTTCGTATTTTTAGTAGAGAGAGTTCTGCCATGTTGGCCAGGCTCGTCTCGAAATCCTGACCACAGGTGATCTGCCTGCTTCCACCTCCCAAACTGCTGGGATTGCAGGCACAAGCCACCATGTCTGGCCTAATTTTTAAAAGTTTTTTGTAGGGACGGGAGGTTTCACTGTTGCTCAGGCTGGTCTTGAACTCCTGGTCTCAGGTGATCCTCCCACCGTGGCCTCCCAAAGCGCTGGCAAGACAGGCATGAACCACCATGCTCAGGCCCCAGACAGGCAATCCCTACCTCGAACCTGTCCCACTCCCCATTACTGAGCCCAGGTCTGGGGCTTTGCCATCAGTTCTGCCCCCTGAAGAATCTGGAAGGGAAATATTGACACAACCAACCTCTACCCAGACAGGAGGAGCCCCAGCCAGATGACAGCATTGCCGGTGCACAGGAGCGAGGATATGGCTCCCGCTGGTGTTTTGGGGACATGAGTGTTTGCCACATAATGAGATGTTCAACATGGCTGCTGGGGCCACATCGTGGGCCGAGCCACCAACTCACCATATCTGCTGTTAAACAGGATCTGCACACACTCCTGGAGCGTGTTAATGTCTTCGGTTTCCTTTATGAAGGCGTCCCAGTTCTATTTCAAAACACAGGAGGCACAAGTGAGCAGGGCCTTCCAGGCTGGTGGCATGCCCTCCACTGGCTGTGACCCCTGGGCTTTCACCTCCAGAGCTCCCGAGGCAGGCCCCAGCCCCCATCCCTTCCACCCTCTCCCACCACATGTACGCTCCCAGGGAGTGTACCTGAAGTCAGGGTGTTCTGATGCTGCCCCGTCTGACCTCTCCTCCTGCCCTGATATTTGCCTCTGGCCTCTCCCACGAGTGTGGTGTCAGTGCTGGCTCAGCCTGTCCATCCAGAGTTCATCCTTCCCCAGACATACAGGAGGCTGGAAGAGCAGTCCTCGCGGTAGAAAAAGAGGTCAAGTCTTTCTTTCTTTCTT
>NW_016108779.1:3948-9559 GCF_001604975.1 Cebus imitator | reverse complement strand
CCAGATGTAGGTGATGGGGAGGAAGGCAGCAAATCACACTGCCACGTGTGTTCCTATGCAACAATTTTGCATGTTCTTCACATGTACCCCAAAACCTAAAATGCAATAAAATAAATGAATGGGAAAAAAATCCATGCATTTATTGTTGTTACTATACTAATTGATGTTCCAAGTGTCCTGTTTTGGGACAGTAGGAGTAGGAGCATTGTATTATCTCCTACACCCTCTGATATACCCTAGTAATGTTTTGTAGCATCTTTATTTTATGATATGTCAGGATGATCCAGAATCATCTCACACATTTTATGTCCAGCTCTAAATTCAGGCATTTCTCTAAGAAACTAATCTCTTTTTATAAAAATTCTTACTTCCGGAACATAGCCTGGATGTGAGAAATGCTGTCTTACTAAGTTGGCCATTCATTCTTAGCTTTTTCTGTGAACACATACAGGAGTTCTGGGTTCCTTTTTTTCTTTTCTTTTGGATTCTCTCTTTTCTTTTCTTTTTTGAAAATGAAAACATATTATGAATTCATGATGACTTGTCCTATACAAATTGAGGACTATAAAGTATTTGGTTTATTACTTTGTAACTTTATCTGTATTCCCTTTCCTCTATACTAAGAATCATAGGTCCTCAATGACAAAAGTATTGACAGAATTAAAGCATTACAGCTCCTCATCTCCTTCATCCCATAGTATCCATCCATGAATCAAAGATGAACAACACTAACAACAAACAGTTTTGATGTCCTTGTTTATCAATTCTTTGTTCCCTTAGGATATATTTCCTTTTGGTTGTACAAACTGCAATGTTTTAAAGTGACGAGAAACAGTTGCACTTGGTATGTTTAGACCCTCATCTAGAAAACACATTTATGTTTAAGTATTTTGTATTAATTTTTTATTTGCTGAATTTTCCTTTATTAAGATTTTATTGTGAATAATATCAGTATTGGCTGGGTATGGTAGAATGATTCATTCAGATTGGTTGAGACTTAGGTGCTCGCTTCAGCAGCACATGTACTTAAACTGGTTGGGACTTGGGCCACTCCAGCGTTTAAATATTTCTTTATCTGCTGCCTTGATGTACACTGCCGTGACATTAAAAATTGACTAAAGTAAGCTTAATTCCTTAAAATGTGATTTTAATGTGCCTACTTCTCTTGCAAGACATTTGCCAAGGTTCTAAACTTATTTCTGGATAAAAACAGGTGATGAATTCTATTATTGCCTCAAGAAATTAATTCCTTGCATTTACAGAAGAATGTTTCACAAAACTTTGTGTCCTTCAAATTAAGATGAACTATGCAGAGAAGAAACAGTTTTTACTTACTTGCATGAAGTACTGAGGGTGTGACCTCAATTTCACTTGCTGCTTTATCAGACTGAAAGGCTGAGATATTGTTGGTGCCAAACTCACTACCAAATCTCCCTGGGCTCTGGGTATACATGGAGCTGGCATTGGTGTCATCACCTCCATGATAAAGATCTTGCTCAGCAAACACTGCAACCAGCTAGAAATGAAACATCAATGTGCATTCATAAATACATTTAAATAACTACCAAAAATTCATGTTTCTAGACTTTGATGTAAGTCCACAGTGCAAAAATACCAATATGAGTGACCTCAAAATGTTGTTTTAAAAAGTAAAACCTCAAAATGACAGTGTTTCTGTTATTGTAGATGCTTTACTTTTACATTTCTGAAATGAACATTTTATAGTCAAAATTCTAAGGCTGAAAAATAATGAAACTGTTTGCTATAACAACATGCTAAGACAGAAGTAAATTTAAATATGTTCTAAAATGTAGGCTATCTTGTTAAGTAAAAAGAAGAATGCAAAAGAGAGAGAGAATGCAGATATATATATGTGTAGTATAAGCTACACTTCATATAATGAAAACGGGATATTAAAATTATACATATATGCTCATTTGGGCATAAGATATTTAACAAGCATAAAAGGGAATTTAATGAAATTGAAATATAATAAAAGATAATCTAATCATATAAGCACACAGCAGGAGGTTGAGAAGAACATAACTAGCCTAAGTAACTCTGGAAAATTCTATATTCCTTGTTGAAAGCTAAAGAAGAAAGAAACCATCCCAAAAATACTATCTTCTAATTAGTAAATTTGTTTCTCAAGAAGCACATGGTTTCACAATTTTCAATCTACTACACACACACAAACACACACATACACACACACACACACCAGGAACAAACAAAAAGTGAACATAACATGGAAAATAAAAGCCAATGTTCTCACTGTTAGAAGTTACAAAGAAGGAAAAGCTAGAATGAGCTTGGTGGTGTTAGAGTGGAATCAAAACAACAGTATGATCTCACAGTTTTTAAAGTAAGTAGGTAGGTACATAGTCAGATAGGTAGAGACAAATGTGAATGCATGTGTTAGTACACCAAAATAGAGTTCCAAGCTCTGTCCATGGAGAAATCATACAGCCAATGACATTCCAGTGCTAACGAGCATACCTAGTGCTCAGATCATGGTTTCTATTACCATTCTCCAGTTAGTGAACCAGGTCTCCCAGAAATAGGATTAATTTCAGGCCTGAGGTCGGGGAAGACACACAATAAGCCTGGAACACTTTGTGATGCCAAAAAGAGGGAAGTACTAAAAAATGACGAATGCACGTCAAAAAGAAACAGGTGCCAACCTGAAGGGGCTCTCAATGGCCAATGTTGAGACAACATGAAAACAAAATAAATAATGTTAGCATTGGATCATTATCCAAAGAATACACTAAACAGCCATGAGTCCATAATAATATGAATAATTAAATAAATAAGTGGTGTAGAATGAACAGCTGTTTTCTACTGAAGCATTCCAAATAAACCCAGAAGGAATTATGGAAAGAAATTATTAGGCAACCTCCAACTTAACAACTGCTGTAGTTAAAAATCTACTTGTGGGTGCTAGGATTAATGGTTGAGAGTAGGATAACAAATAGGATATCTGCATATCTCTAAATGTCTCCCCATAAATACATTTCAACTAAAAGGGGAAAAATACTTGACAGTCACCACTGTACAAAGATTAACGTCACCAGTAATAAGACATGGCAACATCACGTACCATCTGATAAAATGCACTGAGAAGTATATAACTACTTCTGTGGTATTCCTGCCACATGATCCTATCTATTTCATAGACTGGACCTCCATTTGGGTTTGTCTGATGTTTTCTCATGATTAGATGGAAGGTTATCTTATGAGGAAACATCAGATGAACCCAAATGGAGGTACAGTCTACAAAATATTTACAAACTAAATAGGATTCTTAAAAAGTATCAAGGTCATGAAAGTAAAAGAAAGAATAAGAAAACTATGCAAACTGGAGAAACCTGAGGAAATATGAGAACTACATGCAATGAGGGAAGAAAATGGGTACTAGAGGGAGAATTCAGATGCACCCTGAAGATTAGTTGACAGCACTCATTCAGTGTGAGTTTCTCACCTTTAATAATTGTTCTATGATTATGTTAAACATTAGCATTAGGGATAAATGAAGGGTATGCAGAAATACTGTTAATATTATTTCAATTTTTCTGAAGTACACAATTATTTCAAATTCAAAATTTTTTTAAAAAATTGATTCAATTTCTTCTTATAACTAATACAGCTCATAAAATATTAATCCACTTACTAAATATCCCAAAGGGAATAGTTCTAAGGATCTACAATGACTGTCACCTTGGGATATTCACCCTACAGCCCCATGTCTAGAGCAACTACAATTAGGATTCTAAGGAAACAACCATGGCTGAAGCTAAAATCAACCCCTTTTCTGCCTCCAATCAAAGGACTGAAATATTCATGTACAGAATGTGAATAGCACACATATATCCTCATTTTATAAATAGTTTTGTCACTTTGGAACAAATGCTATTTCTGTGAATATGTATATTTTGCATATCATCAATCTATTTATGAAACAACAAAAGAGGCTCATAGAGACATGTAAACAAACAAGATGCTCAGAACCTTGCTGAGGAATAAAATAAAATCACCTGATTTGGAATCTGGAAGGAGTGTAAATGGTAAGAAGAAATCAAAATGGGATGAAAGGCTGAGCCCCTCAAAGTTACAGGGAGCAACTTTTTCCTGAAAATGGCAAAACAGTAAAGATGTTTTGGAGCTGTGGTCCACATCATCTGTTTCATCCTCTACTCCACCTTTGCAGCATGAGTGCAGCTATAGATGACACATAAACAAGTAAACAGGGTTATGTCTAAACAAAACTTTAAGTATAAAATCAGTACTGATTGCATTTTTGCATAGGTTACTTTAACTATGATTTTAATTGCTTAAAGTATTTTCTGGAAACACCAAGTTGTTAATAAATGTTAGTTATTTTTATTTGAGACAGTTTTAAGAGATTGAGATTATCAACATAGGAATGTGAAAGACATTGGGCATTAGGCTAAGCCATACAAACTTTATCCTGAAAACTGTGGGGTGTTCTTGAATGCCTGAGTTTAATTTGGATTTATTCCATCTGAGGTGTAAAGGAGTATGCAGGATTAGGAGCGTAAACACTCATACCTCAGTCCAACAGTGAAGAAATGATGAGGTTCTAGACTAATGGAAAGGCAGTGAAAAGCCGGTTAAAATTTTTTCAAATGCAGAAGTGAGACATTTAAAAGGACTGTATGTGGTGGGTGGGTGTCACTAGAAAGGAGATTGATAAATTTTGGGCATGCAGATTTGTGGTGCTGGTGGTTAAGCAGGGGATAAGCACACTGGTAAACAAGGACAAAAGGATGCATTTTGGCTTGGGGAAAAGTATCACATGCTCAGTATCCAATTCCTTGTAAACACCTGGTGATGGGAGTCTGTTGTGCAAAGGGAATACAAGATTATACACAATTGGGCGATGCTGGCATTCAGGGAGAGTTGAAGCCACGGATTTCATTACGGACCCCAATCTGAATGTGGACCACACACAGATATCAGAACAAAAACCTGGACACAGACCAGACTGCGGGGTTGTCTTCCCTTTCCCCAAACTCACTTTCAGAAGAATTTGAGAACTGATTAAATAATGTAAGTAAACTCCAGGAAACAGAGTTCCACAGAAGCTGGGGAAAAGAGAGTACATGAAGAGAGAGAGATCAAAAGTATCTGCTCGCTACAAGGAAGCTCTTTCAAATGTCAATGCGTATTTTTTTTTTTTTTTGAGTGAGGGTTGGTTGGCTAAATAAGGCTGAAGAGCCAAACTGTTAAGAGGGCCCAGGAAATTTTGTCTAAATTATAGCTGAAAGGCAAATCTGGTAAACTTCGATCTGGGTCAAGAAATTTCGGTGTTTTGAAAATCTAAGTTATCCTCATGGTCACACACCCCATCTAAACCCAGGTCTCATTAGTTTCTAAGCAGTTTCAGAGGAATGTGCAGGAAATGGAAAAATTTAGATAAATTACAAAGGTTTTTTGGGGGGGAAGGAAGGGAGAAAAAAAGAAAAAAGAAGAAAGAAAGAAAAGAAAAAGAAAGAAGAAAGAAAGAAAGAAAGAGAGAAAGAAAGAGAGAAAGGAGAGAAAGAAGGAGAGAAAGAAGGAGAGAAAGAAAAAAAGAAAGAAAGAAAAA
>NW_016108779.1:0-3898 GCF_001604975.1 Cebus imitator | reverse complement strand
AAGAAAGAAAGAGAGAAAGAAAGAAAGGAAGGAGAAGGAAAGAAAGAAGAAAGAAAAGAAAGAAAAGAATGAAAGAGAGAAAGAAAGAGGAAGAGAAAGAGAGAGAGAGAACGAGAGTCTTGCTTTATTGCCCAGGCTAGAATGCAGTATAAAAATGGGTATTGAAAATCTCTTTTATGCCAATAATTATGTTTAACAATGGGGACAGGAAGGAATAAGGGAGGAAAATAACAAACAAGCAGCCAGCCAATATTTCATATAAACCTGTGAATTGCTATGCAATTACTGAGGAGTGACCTACTTCCAATTATGTAGTCACTTTTAGAGTAGGTGTGATGTGGTACCGATAAGAATGTATGTTTTGTAGATTTGGAGTGGAGAGTTCTATACATGTTTATTGAGTTTACTTGTTCCGGGTCTGAATTCAAGTACTAGATATCCTTGTTAATTTTCTGCCTTGTTGATCTGTCTAATATTGACAATGTGATGTTAAAGTCTCCCACTATTATTGCGTGGGAGTCTAAGTCTCTTTATAAGTCATTAAGAACTTGCCTTATGTATCTGGGTGCTCCTGTATTGGGTGCGTATATATTTAGGATCGTTAGCTCTTCTTGTTGCATTGATCGTTTTACCATTATGTAATATTCTTCTTTGCCTCTTTTGATCTTTGTTGCTTTAAAGTCTATTTTATCAGAGGGGAGAATTGCAACTCCTGCTTTGTATTTATTTATTTTTGCTCTCCATTTGGTTGGTAAGTCTTCCTCCATCCCTTTGTTTTAAGTCTATGTGTATCCTTGCATATGAGATGGTTCTAGATGCAGCATACCGATGGGTTTTGGCTTTTTATCCATTTTGCCTGCCTGTGTCTTTTGATTAGGGGATTTAGTCTATTTAAATTTAGAATTAATAATAATATATGTGAGTTTAATACAGCTAGTGCTTGACTTATGACCACAGTCAGGACCATGGACTGGTTGTAACACGATTTGGTCATAAGTTGAAAAAGCTATATGTACAGTTGAAATGGTGCATGCGGAGATGGTAGTGCTGTCAGAAGCTGGTCCGCACTGTCGTACGCCCAGCTGGGCAATGTTTGCACTGCCAGATGCAGAGCAGTCATGGCTAGCGATTGTGGTTGTGAAGTTGAATGGTCATAAGTTGCATAGCTGGTAAGTCAATCAATACCTGTACTGCCATTTGATGTTAGCTGGCTGTTTTGCTTATTAGTTGATGTAGATTCTTCATTATGTTGATGCTCTTTTTCTTTTGGTATATTTTTGGAAAGGCTGATACTAGTTGTTCCTTTCTATGTGTAGTGCTTCTTTCAGAAGCTCTTGTAAAGCAGGTCTGGTAGTGATGAATCTCTGAGTACTTGCTTATTCACAAATGATTTTATTTTTCCTTCACTTATGAAGCTTAGTTTGGCTGGATATGAAATTCTGGGTTGAAAGTTCCTTTCTTTAAGGATGTTGAACATTGGCCCCCACTCTCTTCTGGCTTGTAGGGTTTCTGCTGAGAGATCTGCTGTGAGTCTGATAGGCTTCCCTTTGTGGGTAACCTGACCTTTCTCTCTGGTTGCCCTTAGCATTTTCTCCTTCATTTCGACCCTGGTGAATCTGATGATTATCTGCCTTGGGATTGCTCTTCTTGAGGAATATCTTTTTGGTGTTCTCTGTATTACCTGGAGTTGAATATTGTCCTGCCTTTCTAGGTTAGGAAAGTTTTCCTGAATAATATCCTGAAGAATATTTTCCAGCTTGAGTTCATTCACTTTGTCACATTCGGGTACACCTATCAAACGTAGATTAGGTCTTTTCACATAGTCCCATATTTCTTGGAGACTTTGTTCATTCCTTTTTACCCTTTTTGCTCTAATCTTGTCTTCTTGTTTTATTTCACTGTGTTGGTCTTTGACCTCTGATATCCTTTCTTCTGCTTGATCAATTCGACTGTTAAAACTTGTGCCTACTTCGTGAAGTTCTCGTGTTGTGTTTTTCAGCTCCACTAATTCACTTGTATTCCTCTCTAAATTGTCTATTTCATTAGCATTTCATCAAACCTTTTTTCAAAGTTCTTAGTTTCTTTGCATTGGGTTAGAACATGTTCTTTTAGCTCACAGAAGTTTCCTATTATCCACCTTCTGAAGCCTGATTCTGATAATTAATCACACTCATTCTCCATCAGGCCTTGTTCCCTTGCTGATGAGGAGCTGCAATCCCCTGAAGAAGGAAAGGCATTCTGATTTCAGGTGTTTTCAGCCTTTTTGCACTGGTTTCTTCCCATCTTTGTGGATTTATCCACCTGTCATCTTTTTAATTGTTGACTTTCAGATTGGGTCTCTGAGAGAATGTCCAGCTTGTTGATGGTGATGTTACTTCTGTTTGTTTTCCTTCGGTGGATGCCACTACCCTACAGAGCTGGACCTTCCCGGGTTCAGCTGTGCTTGCTGTGAAACTCTCAACTCTCAGCGTTTCCAATTGCTGTTTTTTTGTGAGTGTGGGACCAGCTGAGCCCAATCACCTGGCTCCCCACCTCAGAGCCCCCTTTTTTTCTTTTCCTAATTGAGCAGTCGATTCTCTCCCAGGTGCCCCAGTCACCCGCCAAAAAGGTGCCAGGATCTATGCAATTTCCCCTGTGGCAACCAAACTGGCTGAAACAGCAGCGCTGAGATTCATGGCACTTTTCTGCCTGGGAATCTCCCTGTCTGACTCCCGGCCTCAGTCCCCCTTTCAATCAGCTGAATGGGTGACTCTGCCTTCCTGAAGCTCCAAACACCAACCAAAAGGGCACCCAGTCCCGCACACTCCTCACTGAGAACCGCCGCACTGCAATGCCAGCAAAACAGCCACGCCAGCCAAGAGAGAGGCTGGTGACCCGTGGGGCTCCTCCACTGGGAATCTCCTGGTGCATAGGCAACAAAAATTCATCTGGAAATCTGGCGTCCACTCACTCCCTGCACCTTCACTGGGAGCTGCAACCCTGAGCTGCTGCTAGTCGGCCATCTTGGATCTCTCAGTTTTCTTATTAATAAATGAGAAGTGTGTTGGGTGGACTGGATTTACCATGAACTAATGCCCAGTTTGAATATTCTGCTTTTGAATACATCAACAGATGTGCACAAATTCTTTTTTGCCATTTTTATTACTCAGAAGCTTTAAGAAGAAAGTTCGCAAAATAAAATACTGACTGTGGGAAAATTATTTAGAATGTAAATGTGTCCCTTTGTTTTATTTTTAACTACCTTTAGCCCTTACTCCGTACTCCACAATGGTTTCTGTTGAGTAAACACAACTTTGTTTAGTGTAAAGAATTAATAACAACCCAAATGATAGGGAATACATGGCTGGTAGGACTCATTTCTTAATTTGAAATCAGTTTTGTCATTGAATGCTTCATCAGTAATATTTCTATGAGCAATATAGAAGTTTTGCTCTGTGATAAGAGATTCATCACCAAACCAGTTAACTGTCCATGTAGTTTTTGCCATTTTACCTGTCATTGGGTAGATAAAGGGTTTGGGTACATAAAGGGTCTGATAAAGGCCATCAGATTGACAGCCACGGTGATCTTTTGTAATAACTAGTAGATGATACTCAAATTATTAAAACGTAGATATTAAAAAATTGTGGCCAGGCATGGTGGCTCATGCCTGTAATCCCAGCACTTTGGGAGGCCAAGGCAGATGGATCACCAGGGCTCAGGTGTTCAAGACCAGCCTGGCCAACATGGTGAAACCCTGTCTCTACTAAAAATACAAAAATTAGCCAGGCATGGTGGCACATGCCTATAATCCCAGCTACTCAGGAGGCTGAGGCAGGAGAATTGCTTGAACCCTGGAGTTGGACGTTGCTGTGGGCCGAGATTGGCCATTGCATTCCAGCTTGGGTGACAGAACAAG
>NW_016108778.1:13608-15267 GCF_001604975.1 Cebus imitator | reverse complement strand
GCCAGAGGAAGTGCAGTGAGTAGCCCTGCCCTGCCAGGTGAGCTGCCCCCACACCCCTGCCAACTCCCCACCCCCAGGCGGCCTGGGTCTGCCACAGGCCCCTACTTCTGGGCCCCAGAGTTACCAGGGAGGAGCACAGGCAGCCAGGTTTTCATGGGTCTTCCCAAGGCTGAAGCCCCAGCTCCTGGTCACCCCTTACTCCAGCCTGGGCCAGCCTGGACACCTGTGGTCCTCCTCCTTGGGTCCCTGGATATGGAAATAGGCCTCAGGTCACGATCACTTCCCCTGAGGGGAGGGTGGCAGGAGCGGAGGGGCTGGGCCATGTCACCAGACTTAGGGGGCAGGACACCTACCTGGGCTTGGAGTTCTGTAGAAGCAGCCACTGGCCTTGGTCCCAGCTCTGGGACCAACCCCGAGGGCCTGGGAGCCTGGCCTGACCCTCCCTGCTGGTGAGCCTGCAGATGCCACCCATGTGCCCTTGCCAGGTGGTGGGCAGGTGAGTGGCAGCTGTGCTTCTGTGGGCCTGGGGGCCTCTCACGCCGGGTCATGCTCTGCATCCGCAGTGTGGGGCTGGATGAGCAGAGCGCCCTGGAGCCGCCCTCCTGTGAACCCCCTGGCCCCCAGCTGAAACCCCCTGCAACCGCCACGTGCCCTGTCCGGCCACCTGGGCTGTGGGGAACTGGTCTCAGGTGAGTGCGGGATGGGAAGGGCCGCCTCCAGCGACACCCTTGGTCTCAGGCTACAGGGAGGCAGACAGCCTTCCTCCAGCCCTTACTGCCTGGTACCGTGGGTGGGAGTGAGTCTGGAGCATTCCAGGGTCCAGCCTGACTCCAAAGCCTCAGGGATCAGGAAGCCCCTGCAAAGCCGTGGCCACAGCCATGACCTTGAGCTGGGTAGGGCCAGAGAGGGCTGGCTGGGGTCCCTGCCACTCTGACACCAGACAGTGGACAGTGCCTTGTCCCTGCTTTGCCCCAGTGTCCCCTGGCAGCCCGCCTCCCAGCCTGAGCCCCTCACTCTAGCTTCCCCACCAGTACTCAGTGACATGCGGGGAGGGCACTCTGCACCGAAGTGTCCTCTACACCAGTGACACTGGTGTCCCCTGTGACGAGGCCCTGCAGCCAGCCCAAGTCACCTGCTCTCTGCCACTCTGTCCACGGCCCCTGGACACACTGGTCCCTGAGGGCTCAGGCAGCGGCTCCTCCAGCCACGAGCTCTTCAACGAGGCTGACTTCATCCCGCGCCACCTGGCCCCACGCCCTTCACCCACCTCAGCACCCAGGCCAGCCAGCATGGGCAACGCCATCGACGAGGAGGCCCTGGAGCTGGACCCACTGGGGCCCGTATTTGTGGACGACTTCTACTACGACTACAATTTCATCAACTTCCATGAGGACCTGTCCTAAGGGCCCTTTGACGAGCCCAATGTAGACCTGGCGGGGACAGGGGATGGGACGCCTACACCACATGGCCGTCCTGCTGCACCCTCCACAGGTAGCCCCGTGTCTGCCACAGAGCCCCCTGCAGCCACGGAGGAGGGGGCACCGGGACCTTGGTCCCCTAGCCCTTGGCCCAGCCAGGCCGGCCGCTCCCCACCCCCACCCTCAGAGCTGACCCCTGGGAACTCTGGTCAATTTCCTGCCTGAGGAAGACACCCCCATA
>NW_016108778.1:7580-10573 GCF_001604975.1 Cebus imitator | reverse complement strand
GTCAGGGAAGGCCTTTCCAGGAGGGGCCTCGAGTTGAGACCCGAGGGAGGAGTCAGTGATGCCAAGGACAGGGATAAAAGGGACAGTAAGTGTGAAGTCTGAGGCAGGAATGACAAACTTGGGGCGATCAGGGAGCCTGGCAAAGGGCGGGGGCAGAAGAGGAGCCTCAGGTGGGCAGGACACCTTCTGCCAGGTCTGTTTAGAACGAAGCGGTTCAGAAATCTCAGCTGTGGGCCCTCAGCCGGGCCCTGGAGTCAACTGGGTCAGTGAGTGTTTGTCCCACTGGCTGCTTGAGTGACTCTGGGCAGGTTGCTTTGCCTTGCTGGGTCACTGTGTTTTCATCTGTAAAATGGGGACAGCTTGGGAGAGGAGGGTCAGGAGGATTAAATGAAGTAAATGGGATGAAGCACAGGTCCGGGCACAGACTCAGTGGGCACAGCACAACACTGGCACAGATTCGGCGCATGTTCAGGGCTTTCAGACCCGCACCTGATAACGAAGCCTGGCGGGCTGGGCCTCGGCTGTGAAACCTGTCTCCCCCACTCCTGCCTGTGCTGGGCAGGTCCTCTGCCCCATCCTTCGGGCACAGTGGTGTCTCGCCCACGTCTTTGCCTGCTTCTGCATTAGGGCTCCATCCCGGGGCTCTGCCCAAGCCTCTCGGGCATGTCCCGTGAGAGGGGCTCGCTGTCCTGCAGCTTCAAGGGCTGTCCCCACTGTTCTCACGCCCCTCCCTGCTGACAGGAGCTGATCCCACAGTGTGAGTACCGAGTGGGGTCTAGGCATGGGACCAGGCCCTCCCAGGTGGCACTGAGGGCAGGGCTGGGAACAAGGGCAGGCCAGTCAGGCACAGGGCGCAGGGATGGCTTTCCAGAGGTGGTGTTGCTGCCCCCGCTGCTAAGGTGGCTGAAAGAGACACTCTCTCCCCACCACCCCCCAGTGTTCAGCCTCAAATCCCATTACCTCAAGGCCCAGAGGCAGTGCCCCCACCCTGCCCTGNACAGTCTTCCTGGGTGGTGGGTGGAGAAGTCTATTTTGCAAATAAGAAAACTGAGGCCCAGAAGAGGGGCCTGTCTTGCTGAGGTCTTGATAGCCTAGGTGTGTAGTTCTTGGCTGTGGGGGCCTGGTGGGGATGGGGTCTGCTTGGCTTTCACGGGTCTGTGCCCCGCAGCGCTCCACCACCTGCGGCCTGGGTGCCGTCTGGAGGCCAGTGCGGTGTAGCTCCGACCGGGATGAGGACTGCGCCCCTGCTGGCCGGCCCCAGCCTGCCCACCGCTGCCACCTGTGGCCTTGTGCCACCTGGCACTCCGGCAACTGGAGTAAGGTGTGTGAGAATGGAGCCAGGGCAGGGAGCCCCAGGGCACGGGGCGAAGCCCTGGGTCCCCACGGCCTGTGTTCCGAGAGCGGCAGGGGAGGGCTCTGGGCTGCACGTCTGGGCACCCGATGGCACTGGATCTGAATCTCCTGGGAGTCTTCATTTTTGTCTGGCTTGGCCTGTTTTCTCCCCTCTGTTTTTCTGACCCCATCTGGACTTGTCTTTCATCAGCTTGCCTTTGTTCCTCCCTTTCTCTGTCTGTCCCCACCCATGGCAGCCCATGGCCGGGCACCTTTTGCCGCCGCCGCCGCCGCGAGTTCCTTCCCAAATCCAGGACACACACAAAGCAGCAGGCCGGCGGCGCCGCGTTCAGCCTTCCTGCCGGCCGGCCGTCCGGCGCGGGCCGCAGCCAGCTCTGCTCTGCTTGGGGCTCCCGCTTGCTGAAGGTCAAGGCCGAGGCGAGGCGGGCCGTCGAGCTGCCTCCGCACGGGAGGGGCATGGAAGGCGCGGGGGCGTCCGGGGAGCGGAGCTGAGGGTCTGCGAGTACCCGCCGCCTGCAAGCTCGCTGGCGGGCGGGGGGGGTGGGTCCTCTCGCTCGCCCACCTGTCTCGAGTTCGCCAGGTGCGCTCCCTCCTCGTCGGGTTTTTTCCCTGTTTTTTTCGCTCAGCGGAGTTAAGGCTGGTAAACAAGAGCCCCAGCCTTACTGCGCCACCGCCGCCACACACTGGGGGCTCTCGCATGCGCCCGGGGTCGCGCACACGTGCCCACTCGCACACTCCACCGCCGCAGCTGCACCCCGCCGATACCCCGACCCAGGCTGACGCGCGCGAAGTGCGAAGCGGAGCCCAGGCGTGGGGCGCGAGACTGCGAGGAGCCGCCCCCACCTCCCGCCCCGCTAGCTCCTGAGCGCACACACAGACACGCGCGAGCGCCCACTCGCTCCCGCCCCCACCACACTGCGCCGGCCACCCAGCACGCGCCCTCCCCTCCCGCCCGACTCCAAAAACGAAGCCCCCGGCGCCGGCCCAGGCTTGGCGGGGCAGGGGCGGATGGGCGAGGGGAAGGCTGGGCTGGGGCTGGGGCTGGGCAGGGGAGGGGACGTGGGCTGGGAGTGCGAGAGGTTCATTGAAAGCAACAACACCGCTGCTGGAAAGCGGGATTCCCTGGTTCTTGAAAAGCTTCATTGTTTCTTGCAGCGGTTGCAAAATAAAAAAGTGCGAGCATGCGGCTTTTTTTTTTTTTTTCTTTTTTGCTGCCTGCTGTTAAGCCCGAACCTGGCGGAAGGGGCGCGCCTGGGAAAAAGGGGCACCCCAGGCTGCTACGCCGGGCACTTTCACACCAAGCTGGGTCGCCCGCGGCGTTGCGACCGGGGAGCTTGCAGTTTCGGGGCTGGCGGGGAGCGGAGGGGAAAGGGCGAGGACCGAGTGGCTCGGCCCGGGGGAGGGGAGAAGGGAGCGCGGCGCGAGGAGAGAGGACCCCGCGGCCCCTCGCAGGCCCCGCGCCCCAGAATGGGGCCCAGACGGGCGGCCCTCCGGGGCCAGGGCGCGTCCCCGCGGCAGCCGCCGGGGAGGGCAGCCGGCGGAGAGTCGCCTCCCTCCCTCCCTCCAGGGGGAGGAAATATGGGGGCCCGGGCTGGGGGCCGACTCGGCTGGGTCGCGCCGGCGGTGTCTCCCGGTCCCGC
>NW_016108778.1:3205-5325 GCF_001604975.1 Cebus imitator | reverse complement strand
AATTCCTTTGGAGAGGATGGAAAGCCCATGGGCACATGGGTTTCCATTATAATTTGGACTGCGTTCACTCTTGGATTGAGTGATGGATTTGCAAATTTCCATTTTATAATTATGCATTATAACTAACACATATGTTCTACATATTTTTGTATGTATAAAACATTAAAGGAGATAAATAAAAATGTGAGAGAGATTCATGAAAGAAATCATTCTGTTTTTCCAGTGAGTGTCATTCAGAATTCGCACTGTTTGTATAAACAACTTGGAAGCATTAAAGATCTACTAAAACGACACTGTTAATCAAGGTCTGATCCTTAAGATATTTCAGAGGAATTCCACCCATATAATATCAATGGAATTTAAGACAAAAATCCAAAGACAAAAAATTTAAAAGACCTCCCTTCATAGGTAATAAAGCTTATTAAGAGTGTGTGATTTAAACTGACAGTTTCTTAGGTTAAACATACAACTAACTTACAATCCAGCAAGTCTACCCCTAGCTATTTACCCAAAATAGTTAAAGATATGTTCACAAAAATACCTCTATTTTTGTGGATAGCTGCTTTGTTCATAATAGCAAAAACTGAAACACCCAAATATAAATCAAAGGGAGACTAGATAAACAAATCATGATGTATTATTCAATGCAATACTGCTTAGCAGAAAAAAGGAATGAACTCCTAATCCATGCAAAAACATGAATGAGCTTCCAAAGCAGAATGTATAAGTCGGAAGAGTACATACTGTATTAGGTCATTTACGTAAAGCTCAAAAACAGGCAAGATTGATCTAGAGCTAGAAATAACAAGCAGGGTTGCCCTGTGTGGGTTTTATTATA
This sequence comes from Cebus imitator, assembly GCF_001604975.1. Lineage (NCBI taxonomy): Eukaryota > Metazoa > Chordata > Mammalia > Primates > Cebidae > Cebus > Cebus imitator. The sequence goes on along the minus strand of NW_016108778.1, from coordinate 4,487 downwards.
ATTTAGATAGCTGCAGCTGTTCTAAAAAAAAAAAAAAAAAAGGTTAGCGCAATGCTTCCCATTTTTACTACTATGCGAGTTAGTAGAGATGCTAAACTCCATCATCCCTGCCCAGAGCTGTCTACAGTTGAGTATACTTTCAGTGTATCTGCCTAAGGTGTTTGCAAGGGGCATTAGCTGTGGAGGGCATCAAATGGTCTCCACAGAGCAACTCAGGGGCAGGAAAAATACAAGTGATACTGTAGCTGATTCCAGTCCCCACACAGCCACAAGCAACAAGAGTCCCAGTCTTGATGAGGATCTGTTTACACTCAACTTGAGAAGATTTTCTTTAGCTCTGCATGGATTGCTAGCTCCCAATGCCACATTTCTCCATGATACTTTAAAAGCAATGTGGAGGTTTCAGAGAGCATTTGCGCAGAGACAGCTGAGATAATGTCTTCCCGTAACTGCTTTCGGCACTGTGATCAGTAAAACATCCACCAGGGAAGTTCCTGGAAAACCCAGGCCTGGGCCAAGAGTGCCAGGCACCCTGGACATCTCCCTGGGTCCAAAGTGGAAAGCAGAGGCTTCTGTAGCTGCACCTCTAGCCTAAGCATCATCATGAGCCTGTCCTCAACCTGAGGGTGGGCATGTTCGACTCCCCACATGGTAGTCTGGGAAAATAAACCCGACCAGGATCGCTGTAAGGGCTCTGTCTTTTTCACTTGTCATTTGCAGTGGTTAGTCTCTGAGATGGGTGTGCCGTCTTCACTTCTCCATGTAATTAACTTTCAAACATATCAATAGTAAGGATCGCTGTCTGACAGACAGTACAAAAGATGCTTCGTTGTTGAAATGCATCCTGGATGTACATGAAAAGTGGGGTTACATCAAAATTTCTGTTCCCTCTGATTAATGCCACCAGCTCTGAGACGTTGTATCAGCAACATGCGGGAAAAGGAGACAAGCTACTCCTCTGCCCTGCCCTGCCCTACTCTGCAAAGCTGTGTGACCCTGTGCAAGTGGCTTCACCTCTCTTTTCTCCTCTGTAAAATGATCATGTTGAAGTGGACCTTTCCACTCTGAAATGTCCTCTTCGTTTGATTTTTAATTGACAGTGGTACCTTGACATCTCATACTTTAGTTGTACATTTTGTACTGTCGCCTTCTCTGTCAAGTAATTAATAAATCTCTAAATTAACACGCAAGCAACAGCAGCCAGGCTCAGGGAATAAACACTTCCTGATTTATTAATACAGATTTTTCACACATTAAAGTTCCTTTTTTTTTTTTTTTTTTT
>NW_016108778.1:0-995 GCF_001604975.1 Cebus imitator | reverse complement strand
AAGGAGGATACCCCAAAAGCTCTTGATATATACACCAGGAGACACAAACAAGAATGTTAATTGGAACATGGTTTTCAATAGTAAAATACTAGAAACAATCTAATGGTCCCTCAGTGGAAAGATGAATAATAGTGCTTTACTTGTACGGTAGAATATTATATGGAGGTTAAAATGAATGAACGAGATCTAAGTGAATCAACATAGATAGATTTAACAGCCAGTATTGTGTGAAAGAGCAATTTGCAAAGGTTAAATAATGATACGCTACTGTTTATGTAAATATCAATACAAAAACAAGAGCAGCATTGTTTGTGGATACATATGTATGTATCAAAAGTATAAAATATTCATGGAGGTGATAACAATGTCAGATATTATCTCTCAGGATGAAGGAAGAGAGAAAAAAGTAGAGAACAGTCTTAACTATATCGACAACCTTTTATTCGTGTAAAAGACAAAAGATATCTGAAGCCAGTGATCCAAAATGTTAGTATCTGTTAAACCTACATGGTGGGTACATGCATGTCTGTAAGTTATTTTGTGTATTTTTTGTAGGCTTCAACCGTTTTATAGATTTTTTTCCCTTGCCTTTTTTTTAAATAAACTTTTTAGTATAGAATAGTTTTGGATTTACAGAACTGTTGTAAACATAGTACAGAGAGTCTCAAAGAACCACATTCAGTTCCCATATTATTAACATCTTATACTACTATGCTACATTTGTCACAACTAATGAACCAATATCAAAGCATCATTATGATGATGATGATTTTTGTTTGTTTGTTTTTGGAGACAGAGTCTCACTCTGTTGCCCAGGCTGGAGTGCAGTGGTGCAATCTCAGCTCACTCTGCCTCCTTGGTTCAAGTGATTCTCCTCCCTCAGCCTCCCAAGTAGCTGCGACTACAAGGGTGCACCACCATGCCTAGGGCTTTACCATGTTGGCCAGGTTGGTCTTGAACTCCTGGCCTCAAGTGATCGATCCACCTTGGCCTCC
>NW_016108777.1:7837-9578 GCF_001604975.1 Cebus imitator | reverse complement strand
TTTTTTTTTTTTGAGGTGGAATCTCACTCTGAAAGATTCTTTCAGTTCCTATACTTTCTACACTCTTGTTCATAAAGGTATGCTTAGCACCCTCTTAAAAAATTAAACTATATTTTCTATCATGTGTACTAACCAGAGAAATTCAAAACAAGAAACAAAAAGAAAAAAAGTATTACACTTATTGATGTGCTAAAAATATGTTTTAGTAAACCTAGGCTTCAACTGTAATACAACATAACCAATCTGAACTTTTTTTTTCCCCCTGGATACAGAATCTTGCTCTGTCACCCAGGCTGGAGTGCAGTGGCACAATCTCAGCTCACTGCAACCTCCACCTCCCAGGTTCAAGCGATTCTCCTGCCTCAGCCTCCCAAGTAGCTGAGATTATAGGCACCCGCCACCACGCCTGGCTAATTTTTGTGTGTTTAGTAGAGACGGGGTTTTGCAATGTTGGTCAGGCTGGTCTCTAACTCCTGACATCAGGGGATCAGCCTGCCTCGGTCTTCCGAAGTGCTGGGATTTCTGGTGTGAGCCACCACTCCTGGCCGAGGCCATGTTTTAAAATGAAATCTTGGGTTTTGTCTACTTTGACCTGTTGAGTACTATGGGAGTAAAAGACTAAAGAGTGAAGAATAGAACTTTATTAGGCAGCAATAAAACCTTGTGCGTAAAAAGTGGAGTCTTAGGATTGTCTACTAAATTCATCTTAGGACTGAATACAAAATTCAGTTATCAGTTATTTAGGAAGTCAAGTTTCAAATAAAATAAAGCCAATTTGTGCATGTCTTACTTCAGTATTTCTCAAAAACCAGGATTTTTTTCTTCATTTCACTCTATCATAGATTGATACTTTAACATATACAATAAAATTGAATTGCTAGAATAAAGTAAAAAATTCAGACTTTGAAAATACAAGGCCACTGATAAAATAGAATTGTGGTTGTAGTTATATGAATATATACATTTAATAAAGTTGCATAGAACTATACACACATGGCCGGGCATGGTGGCTCACGCCTGCAATCCCAGCACTTTAGGCTGAGGCGGGCGGATCACGAAGTCAGTTGATGAAGACCATCCTGGCTAAAACAGTGAAACCCTGTCTACTAAAAATACAAAAAATTATCTGGACGTGGCGGTGGGTGGTTGTAATCCTAACTACTCAGGAGACTGAGGCAGGAGAATCGCTTGAACCCAGGAGGTGTAGGTTGCAGTGAGCTGAGATCACATCTGTGCATTCCAGCCTGGGCAATAGAGGGAAACTGTCTCAAAAAAAGAAATATACACACGCGCACACACCCAAATCAATATGAATGCAGGTTAAGATGAATGATGAAACTGAGTAAATTCTACTGAGTTTCCTGGTTTTCTTTCTTCTTTTTCTTTTGGAGACATAGTCTTGCTCTGTCTCCCAGGCTGGAGTGTAGTGGTGCCATCTTGGCTCACTGTGACCTCCACCTCCAGGGTTCAAGCGATTCTCCTGCCTTAGCCTGCTGAGTAGCTGGGATTGTAATCCCATTGTGGGCATGCACCACCATGTCTGGCTAATTTTTGTATTTTTAGTAGAGACAGGGTTTCGCCATGTTGGCCAGGCTGGTCTTGAACTCCTGACCTCAGGTGATCTGCCCCCCTTGGCCTCCCAAAGTGCTGGGATTACAGGCATGAGCTACCATGCCAAACCATTTTCTGGTTTTCGTACTGCACTAGAGCTATATAAAATGTCACTCACTACTGGGGGGAG
>NW_016108777.1:4820-6062 GCF_001604975.1 Cebus imitator | reverse complement strand
CCCAGGCTGGAGTGCAGTGGCACAATCTCAGCTCACTCCAACCTCTGCCTCCCAGGTTCAAGTGATTCTTCTGCCTCAGACTCCCAAGTAACTGGGATTACAGGTGCCCGCCACCACGCCCGACTAATTTTTATATTTTTAGTAGAGATGGGGTTTTGCCACGTTGGCCAGGCTGGTCTTGAAATTCTGACCTCAGGTGATCCTTAGCCTCTGAAAGTGCTGGAATTACAGGTGTGAGGCACCGCAGCTGGCTATATGAAGGATTTTAAATAGACATTCATTCTCTTTTTAAAGTGAATTTAGTACTATTTTTAGTTTTATAGATAGCTTCTTTGGCCTTCATTTCTTTTAGTAACTTAGGTTAACGTATTTTGGAGATAAGAGCAATTTGGACGTGCCTTCTGGGCAGAGGCACTAGAAGGACCATAGCAGACAATTTAGGCTCTATAGTTGTTTTTTGAGACAGAGTCTCACTCTGTTACCCAGGTTGAAGTACAGTTGCGCCATCGTAGCTCACTGCAGCCTTGGACTCTTGGGCTCAACTGATCCACCTGCCTCAGCGTCTTAAGTATCTGGGACTATAGATGTGAGCCACTACACCCAGCTAATATTTTATTTTTTGTAGAGATGAGCCTTGCTGTGTTGCCCAGGTCAATCTCAAACTCCTGGCCTTACGCAGTCCTTCTGCCTGTGCCTCCCAAAGTTCTGAGACTACAGGCATGAGCCACCACACCTGTTTGGCTGTATGGTTGTTCTTTTTAGGTTGTGTAGTTCTTAAACTGTATACAGGCCTCAGCAGAATCCAAAAATGTGAAATCTGAAATATTCCGAAAGTTGAAACTTTTTTGATGCTAACATGATGCCTCAGTGGGAAATTTTACACACGACCTTATGTGAGAGGTTGCAGTCAAAACACAGGCAAGCTGGGTGTGGTGGCATGTGCCTGTAGTCCCAGCTACTCAGGAGCCCAAGGTAGGAGGATCACTTGAGTCTAGGAGTTTAAGGCTGCAGATAGCAATTCTAATATGCAAAATGATGTTCAAAAATACTCTTATTTTTTTGTTTACATTAAGAGCACAAAAGATAATTTTTGCAGGGAATGAAAATTTAGCACCATAGTGCCTTATTCTAAAAGATTGCTAGTAGGTGGAAAGTGGACTTAAATATTCAGAATATTAGTATTTTTGAACACAGAACAATTTTATATCTACTTTTGGTAAGGTTTTTTCCCAAGTGAAATTT
>NW_016108777.1:0-2213 GCF_001604975.1 Cebus imitator | reverse complement strand
CTGCAAACTCTGCCTCCGGGTTCAAGTGATTCTCTAAGTAGCTGGGATTACAGGCACCTACCACCATATCAAGCTAATTTTTGTATTTTTGGCAGAGACAGGGTTTTGGCATGTTGGCCAGGCTGGTCTTGAACTCCTGACCTCAGGTGATCCACCCATCTTGGCCTCCCAAAGTGCTGGGATTACAAGCGTGAGCCATGGCGTCTGGCCCCCATTAGGTAATTTTTCAACCCACTGCCCCATCTTTTGGAGCCCCAAGTGTTAATTATTTCCTTCTTTTGTCCCTATGTACTCATTATTTAGCTCCCACTTACAAGTGAGAATATGTAGTATTTAGTTTCTGTTTCTGAGTTAGTTCACTAAGGGTAATGGCCTCCAGCGCCATGTTGCTGCAAAGGACATGATTTCATTAATTTTTATGGCTATGTGAGGTGTCATTTTATTATTGAGAAGCAGCAGTGTGGTGAAAATCTGGAGGGAATAATATTCCAAGAAGGAACAGCAGGTGAAAAGGCTGAGCCAGAAATTAACTTGGAATGTTTGAGGGACAGAGAGAAGGCTAATGGTAAAACCTAGAGAATGAGGAGGAGGGGCTATGGTAAGATGTAAGGTCAGAAGGAGGATAAGGAGGTATGTGGAGTAGGCTGTGAGCGAAGAGAGAAAAATAAAGGACAAGTGAGGTTTTCATCTGAGCAGTTGGGTAGATGGTAGTATTACTGTCATAGGAATGACTTGGGGGAGGACTGTATTTGGTATATGGGATAGTATCAGTTCAATTTTGACCGTGTTATATTTGATATAAATAGTAAGTATCCAAGTAGCACCTAAAAAGGAAGACCCTATTAGCTGGATGGATGGGAAGAGCCAACCAATGAGATCAAGGAGGAGTAGCAGTGAGGACAGGAGGAAAAATTGAAGAATGTGATCTGTGAAAGCCTAGGAAACAAATTATCACTAGCTTTAAGATGCTGGTCACTAGTAACTTATTAAAAGCTGTTTGGCTAATGGAAATGAATAGAGAGGAGCAAGAGACTGATAGAGGAGAGGAAATAAATAGAAATAAATTTAAAAAAGGCAAGAGGGTAGGACACTGAGCAAAGTGATGGGATCATCAGTTGAGCATGGTCATGGAGATCATGGTGATACAGATTTGGGGTAGGGGAATGTGTGAAATAGGCATCTGGGAGAGAAAGGGAACTGAGTGGCACAAGTCATAGTAAATGGCAGGGACAGGATTCTGACCTAGGTATCAAAGTTTGATTTTTTTTCTGTATTAAATTGCCACCCTAGGCCAGGCATGGTGGCTCATGCCTGTAATCCCACTTGGGAGGCTGAGGTGGGCGGATTGCTTGAGCTCAGGAGTTCTGAGACCAGCCTGGGCAACATGGCGAAACCCTGTCTCTTCAAAAAATACAAAAATTAGCTGGATGTAGGTGGTGCGTGCCTATAGTCCCAGCTACTCAGGAGGCTCTGGTGGGAGGACAGCTTGAGCCCAGGAGGCAGAGGTTGCAGTGAGCCAAGATTGTGCCATTGCATTCCAGCCTGAGTGAGAGCCAGGTCGTGTCTCAAATTTAAAAAGCCACCCTAACAAGCAAAGTAATAAATACTAAAGGTGTGTTTTTATAAAGAATCAGAAAAATTGAGACCAGGTGAGCCTGAAAGTGAAGCTTAAAAGAAAGCACCTTACTAGCTTTTCTACTCATGGCAATTATTATTTGTTACCTTGTATTATAGTTATTTGGTGTACCTCTGTGCTATGTTAGTTCAAGTAAGTAAAAAATTCCTGGTGGGGTAGAGACCGTGAACTGACATTTTGCCTTTATAGACTTAGCACTGCTTTTACAAGTTGGATCCTTTAATAATTATTGAACAAATAGCCTGTGATTGATATGAGAACTGATATTTATAGTTAGTGTTGCCTTTCTAAAATGTCATTGAGGCCGGGTGCAGTAGCTAACACTTGGGAAGCCAATGTGGGTTGATCACTAGAGGTCAGGAGTTCGAGACCAGCCTGGCCAACATCGTGAAATTCTGTCTCTACTAAAAATACAAAAATCAGCCAGGTGTGGTGGCACATGCCTGTAATCCCAGCTACTCTGGTTGCTGAGGCAGGAGAATCCCTTGAACTCGGGAGGCAGAGGTTGTAGTGAGCCAAGATTGTGCCACTGCCCTCTATTCTGGGCAACAGAGTGAGACTCTGTCTCAAAAAAAAA
>NW_016108776.1:14608-16450 GCF_001604975.1 Cebus imitator | reverse complement strand
TTTTTGAGGCAGAGTCTCGCTCTGTCACCCAGGCTGGAGTGCAGTGGTGTGATCTCAGCTCACTGCAACCTCTGCCCCCTGTGTTCAAGCAATTCTCCTGCCTCAGCCTCCCAAGTAAGTAGCTGGGATTACAGGCGCATGCCACCGAGCCCGGCTAATTTTTTGTATTTTTAGTAGAGACGGGGTTTCACCGTGTTAGCCAGGGTGGTATCGATCTCCTGACCTCGTGAGCTGTCCGCCTTAGTCTCCCAAAGTGCTGGGATTCTAGGCGTGCGCCACCGCGCCCGGCCCAACTTTTGCTCTTAACTCCTCCCCAGTACTGCATCTGAGCATTTGCAAATTGTTCTTTTGCTCCACAACCCACAATGGCCCCCTTAGGTCCTGGCGGGTGAAGTCAGATCAGCTGAACCTGGCATTCAAGGCTCCTCTGGGATCTGGTTCAAAGAAATTTACAGGTAAGATCAGGCTGAAGAGCTGGACTCCTCAGCACCCATTTTTCCCATGAAGAAACCAATGCCCAGGGAGGTTCAGTCTCCTGCCTCTGGAGTCCTGCCCGTCACCCGCAGCCCCACAGCGCAATCCCCGATGGCTGCCCTGACTCACCTGGCTTCTCCCGGCCTGTGCCCTTACTCTCTGCAAACTTCCTGAGTAGCATCTCCACGCTGACGTTCTCAATGTTCTGCTTAAATTCCTCATGCACCTGTGCCAGGTGGGCAGGGCGTGTAACTGATCAGGGCCCCCTCGCCCAGCAGCGACCCCAGCCTCATTCCTCACACCTGCCCTGACTCACCTGCCCGATCTGCACATGCGTGTCCTCCACCGAGTGAGCATAGGAGCCCAGCAGTGCCTTCATGTGCCTCAGGTGCGTCTCCTCCATGGCCTGGAAGCGCTGAAGCAAGAGGGGACAGGCAGGTGGAAAGAAGGTCAGGGCCAAGAAGGAGTGGCCATGTGACTCAGCCTGACCAATCAGAACAGCCTAAGCCACTGGCTCAATGAATGATTTGGGGAAAGGCCAATGAGAGTCTGCCCTAGGAAAAGACACCTTTCATTCCCGAGCCAATGAGCTGATGGGATGTAAGTGGGGGTTGCTGGTGGCCACTTTGCTGCACACATGTGCATACAATGCACACATGTGCGCACACACACACACACACACACACACACACACAGGCATGTCTGCTGGGAGTCATGTCCCCAGAGAGGAAAACAGACTTAAAAAGCAGAAATGGTGGCCAGGCGTGGTTCTCATGCCTGTAAATCCCAGCACTTGGGAGACTGAGGGGGCGGATTATCTGAGGTCAGGAGTTCAAGACCAGCCTGGCCAACATGGTGAAAACCCATCTCTACTAAAAACACAAAAAATAGCCAGGCGTGGTGGCGAACACCTGTAATCCCAGCTACTCAGGAGGCTGAGGCAGGAGAATTGCTTGAACCTGGGAAGCAGAGGTTGCAGTGAGCTGAGACCATGCCATTGCACTCCAGCCTGGGCGACAGAATGAAATTCTTCTCTCTTTGTCACACACACACACACACACACACACGAGGAAGCAGAAATGGCCAGGCACAGTGGCTCACACCTGTAATCACATTACTTTGGGAAGCTGAGGCAGGCAGATCGCTTCAAGTCAGGAGTTCAAGGCCAGCCTGGGCAACATGGTGAAACCCCGTCTCTAAAATTACGAAAATTAGCTGAGTGTGGTGGCACACACCTGTAATCCCAACTACTCAGGAGACTGAGTCAGGAGAATTGCTTGAGCCCAGGAGGTGGAGGCTGCAGTGGGGCCAAGATCGTGGCACTGCACTCCAGCGTGGGCGACAGAGAGAGACTCTATTTCAATTAAA
>NW_016108776.1:11450-12753 GCF_001604975.1 Cebus imitator | reverse complement strand
GGTTTCACCATGTTGACCAGGATGGTCTCGATCTCTTGACCTCGTGATCCACCCGCCTCGGCCTCCCAAAGTGCTGGGATTACAGGCGTGAGCCACCGCGCCCGGCGGTTTTTGTTTTTTGAGATGGAGTTTCGCTCTTGTTGCCCAGGCTGGAGTGCAATGGCATGGTCCTGGCTCACTGCAACCTCCGCTTCCTGGGTTCAAACGATTCTCCTGCCTCAGCCTCCCGAGTAGCTGGGACTATAGGCGCGTGCCACCACACCCGGCTAATTTTTGTATTTTTAGTAGAGACGGGGTTTCACTATTTTGGCCAGGCTGGTCTCGAACTCCTGACCTCATGATCCACCCGCGTCGGCCTCCCAAAGTGCTGGGATTACAGGCGTGAGCTGCCATGCCCAGCCTGTGTGTGCGTGTTTTAATAGCAACAGGTTCTTGCTATGTTGCCCAGGCAGCTGGTCTCAAACTCCTAGACTCAAGCAATTCACCTGCCTTGGCCTCCCAAAGTGTTGGTATTACAGGCGTGAGCCACCATGCCTGGCCTGTATGTTTTTCATTTCAAAATATTCTTAACTTTTATTTTTAAATTTTATTTATTTATTTATTTGAGAGAAGAGGGCTCACCATGTTGGTCAGGCTGGTCTCAAACTCCTGACCTTGTGATCCGCCCACCTTGGCCCATTTTTAACTTTTTTTTTTTTTTTGAGATGGAGTTTTGCTCTTGTCACCCAGGCTGGAGTGCAATGGGACAATTCGACTCACCACAACCTCCACCTCCCAGGTACAAGCAGTTCTCCTGCCTCAGCTTCGCGAATAGCTGGGATCACAGGCATGCACCACCATGCCCAGTTAATTTTGTATTTTTCATAGAGACAGGGTTTCTCCATATTGGTCAGGCTGGTCTTGAACTCCCTACCTCAGGTAATCTGCCTACCTCGGCCTCCCAAAGTGCTGGGATTACAGGTGTGAGCCACCACGCCTGGCCCATTTTTAACTTTTAAAATAGATACTATTTACACATGGTTCATATTTCCGAAAGTTGTAAGGGGTAAGCCAGGAAAAAGCCTCCCATATATGGGCCCTCCAGCCTAGAATTCCCCAATTATTACTGTGATGTTTCTCTAGAAATAATCCGCATATGGATAAAGGTGCTTGTTCTAACCCATGTTTTATGACAAGAAGTGGCAGAATTGCTAAACCACTTTTTTTTTTTTTTTTTGAGATGGAGTCTTGCTCTTTCACCCAGGCTGGAGGGCAGTGGCATGATCTCAGCTCACTGCAACCTCCGCTTCCCAGGTTCAAGCAA
>NW_016108776.1:7086-9579 GCF_001604975.1 Cebus imitator | reverse complement strand
GTTCAGGCAATTCTCCTGCCTCAGCCTCCTGAGTAGCTGGGATTACAGGCACGCACCACCATGCCCAGCTAATTTTTTTTTTTGTATTTTTAGTAGAGAGGGGTTTCACCTTGTTGACCAGGATGGTCTCGATCTCTTGACCTCGTGATCCACCCACCTCGGCCTCCCAAAGTGCTGGGATTACAGGCTTGAGCCACCGCGCCCAGCCCTATCATTAGTTTTAATAGTGATAATAGTACAGTTGTGTATCCCCGGGAAGCTGTATTACCCAGAGCAGTGACCTAAAATACTTATTTGTTCTCCCTTAGGATGGTGAAGAAGAGGAATTAAGTGCTGGAGAAAAGGAGCAAGATAGTGATGAGAGCTCTGACGACTCTGATTAGACCCCAGAAAGATTTTTGTTCCCTTCTGTTTCTCTGCGAGCCTCTGACCTTTTGTGTTTAGAGTTTGAAATCCACTGTTTGCCTTTCTTACTGGAAGCATCCTATTTTGTTCCTTTTTTTTTTTTAGACGGAGTCTCACCCTGTCGCCCAGGCTGAAGTGCAGTGGCGTGATCTCAGCTCACTGCAACCTCCGTCTCATGGGTTCAGATGATTCTCCTGCCTCAGCTTCCTGAGTAGCTGGGACTATAGGCACACGCCACCACACCCAGCTAATTTTTGTATTTTTTGAAGAGACGAGGTTTCACCATATTGGCCAGGCTGGCCTCGATCTCCTGACCTCATGATCCACCCGCCTCAGCCTCCTAAAGTGCTGGGATTACAGGCGTGAGCCACTGCGCCAGGTCCTATTTTGTTCTTAAAGTGAGGGCTTTATTAACTTAATTGTGGATATCATGGATTGCCTAACATCATCACAATCCCTGGATCAAGATTCTAATATAGCATTATTTATTGGTTTGGATAAACCCAGACTTGCTACACTGCAGAGTACAATCTCTTGAGTCATTATTCTGGACTTAGGGAGCTAGTTTTGAAACTGATTTATTCTAGAACTTAGGCTTGTACCAGTTTTACAAATAAATTCTAAGTTCTGCCTCAGCTGCCTCATTTACCTTTCTGGATTTGCTTCTTTGTTCAAGAATTAGGTGAAGTTGAATTGAGATTTGTGCAGAGAAATTATGGAGACTGGTGCTAACATAGTTCTGATTAAAATCACGTCTCCTATTGTAAGAACCAACTTCATTTGAGATGAGATATATCTGATCTTTCTGGAAGATTGACTTTAACTTTTTTTGAGACAGAGTCTCACTCTGTCGCCCAAGCTAGAGTGCAATGGCACAATCTTGGCTCACTGCAACCTCTGCCTCCTGTATTCAAGCAGTTCTCCTGCCTCAGCCTCCTGAGTAGCTAGGACTGCTGGCATGCGCCACCATGCCCTGCTAATTTTTGTATTTTTTAGTAGAGATGGGTTTTCACCATATTGGCCAGGCTGGTCTCAACTCCTGACCTTGTGATCCTCCCGCCTCGGCCTCCCATAGCATGATTACAGGCATGAGCCACCACACCTGGCCAACTTGAACTTCCTGTCAATGCCCAAAGAAAGTCAAAAGGAATGTTTTGGCTGCTTTTTAATTTTTTTTTTTTTATTGGTGTGTTAGTGTAAGATCAAAAATAAAAAAGCATCACATACTCATGTTGACATTGTACATAAAATGTTTTATTTCCATATTCTGAGTTATACCTAACATAGTTATAAGAATGCTACAAAGGCCAGCTACAGTGGTTCTTGCATTTAATCGCAAACACCAGGGGATTGCTTCAGCCCAGGGGTTCGAGACCAGCTTGGACAACATGGTAAAGCCCCATCTCTTAAAAAAAAAAAAATACTAAAATTAGCCAGATGTGGTGGCCCAGCTACTCAGGAGGCTGAGGTGGGAGGATCACTTGAGCCTGAGAGTTTGAGGCTGTGGTGAGCCAAGACCATGCCACTGCACTCCAGCCCAGGTGACAGAATGAGACCTGTCTCCAAAAAACAATGCCACAAAATTACTTGTAGCTTATTAGAAATAGAACATTAGGAGTGCATTTCAGCTAAAATGGAGACACTCATTAGCTCCATGTAGCCTATCAGAAAGCCTTGTTTCAATGCTGCTACCAAGATTTTTCTTGCCAGGCTATAAGTATTGTTTAATATCAGTATTTCTACCCACCTTTGTATACTCCAGTATCCAGTGGTATTAGGGTGTGGTTAGTTAGGAGTTTTTTGTTTGTTTGTTTTTAATTTTTATTGTTTTGGTGGAGGGAGGTTTTTTGTTTGGTTGGTTTTTGGTTTGGTTTGGTTTGGTTTTTTGAAATGGAGTCTTGCTCTGTTGCCCAGGCTGGAGTGCAATGGCATGATCTCGGCTCACTGCAACCTCCACCTCCCAGGTTCAAGCGATTCTCCTACCTCAGGCTCCCAAGTATCTGGGATTACAGGCGCCTGCCAGCACACCCTGCTAATCTTTATATTTTTAGTAGAGGCAGGGTTTCACCATGTTGGCCAGGCTGGTCT
>NW_016108776.1:2832-5096 GCF_001604975.1 Cebus imitator | reverse complement strand
AAAAATGTAAAAATTAGGCTGGGTGCAGTGGCTCACACTTTGGGAGGCCAAGGTGGGTGGATCACGAGGTCAGGTGTTCAAGGTCAGCCTGGTCAAGATGGTGAAACCCCATCTCTACTAAAAATACAAAACTTAGCCAGGCATGGTGTCAGGAGCCTGAATAATCCCAGCTACTCAGGAGGCTGAGGCAGGAGACTTGCTTAAACCAGGGTGGCAGAGGTTGCAGTGAGCTGAGCTCAAGCCACTGCACTACACCCTGGATAACAGAGTGAGACTCCATCTCAAAAAAAAAAGTACAAAAATTAGCCAGGCCTGGTGTCGCACACCTGTAGTCCCAGCCATGTCTCGGGAGGCTGAGGCATTAGAATCGCTTTAATTCAGGAGGTGGAGGTTGCAGTGAGTTAAGATCGCAGCACTGCACTCCAACCTGGGCAAAAGAGCAAGACTCAATCTAAAAAAAAATTTGTGAGGTTCTCAATGTATGAACCCTGGACTAACAGCTTAAACATCATTTGGGAACTTGGAGAAATGCACGTTTTGGGGGGTCCCCCTCAGACAAACAGAAACAAACTCCAAGTGGGGCCCAGCAATCTGCATTTATATAAGCCCTCTAGGGGACTCTTGCATTGTCTAATGTGAGAATTTCTTATGCTATTCCTTTCAATCAGCTCCAGCTTTCACTGTTCATTACTGAAATCATCTCCTGGCCCAAAAGCCCTCTGCATTTTCTAGCATAAGGGAGCAACTTGCAGACCCCTGGGCTATTTATATACCACCTCAGAAGAGCTACACCAGGCTGAGCATGGAAAACTTTTCCAAAGTCCAGTCAAAAAATTATGAAAGATTTTTGTTTCTCTAGGTGTGGGTGTTTTTTTAAAATTTGTTTTTCTGTTTTGTTTTCCTTCTATGGAAGACCTAATTGTTCCATAAGACCTTAATTTTCTTTTTCTTTTGAAGATTAAAAAGGGCTGTGAGGATATTGCTAACTCAAAATTTATCTGAGTAAAATTCGAACTTTCCATCATTCTCCTTCAACGTTGCCAGTATATAAGAAGTTTTACTGAATTCAGAAGCCAATTTTTTTTAGCACCTACCTTTTATGTTAGTGGGCATAGCAGGTCCCCTTTCTTTCTAGCCAAGTGTATTTCTCTGCCCCTTCTTTTCCCACAGAAGATAGAAACAGATAGATCTCATCCTATCCAGTAAATGCTCCAGAAATACTGTGAAAATTTTGACACCTTCACCACCGTTTGTGAGATAGAAAAGCTCATTTTAAAAAAAGAACTATTGACTGGGCACAGTGGCTCATGCCTGTAATCCCAGCACTTTCGGAGGCTGAGGCAGGTGGATCACTTGAGGTCAGGAGTTTGAGACCAGCCTGGCCAACATGGTGAAACCCTGTCTCTACTAAAAATACAAAAACTAGCTGGGTGTGGTGGTGCACGCCTATAATCCCAGCTACTCAGGAGGCTGAGGCAGGAGAATCACTTGAACCCAGGAGGCGGGGGTTTGCAGTGAGCCATTGCACCCCAGCCTTGGCGACAGAGCAAGACTGCCTCATTTAAAAAAAAAAAAAAAAACTGTTGGTGACATTTCAGACCAGAAGACCTGCCCCTGATAATGGTTAGTATAGGGGGATTTGTTGATTTTCTCCAACTAGTATGTTTCTCGTGATCTATGCAGGCTCTTTGCAAATTACTGAGTGTTCAAATATCTGGGCTGTTTTAGAATGAGAAAGGGACAACCAAGGGACAGTTATCTATTCCAAACAGCTTGTGAAAGGCTTCTGGTGCTTGATAACTTGAACTTCAGAGCACACCCAAGAGAGGGACTACTCTGGTACACCACCATGACAAGGTGTGTAGAAGGTATGAATGCTGCCAAGCATATGACCAAAAAAAGTATTTAATACCAGGATCCTTTTCTTACCACATCTTCTAAGAGGAAATAGAGGCAGAAGTGTAAGGCTTTATCACAGCCGGGCGCGGTGGCTCACCCCTGTAATCCCAGCACTTTGGGAGGCCAAGGCAGGCAGATCACGAGGTCGGGAGTTCGAGACCAGCCTGACCAACATGGTGAAACCCTGTCTCTACTAAAAATACAAAACATTAGCCGAGCATGGTAGGTGCGCCTGTAATCCCAGCTACTCCAGACGCTGAGGCAGAATTGCTTGAACCCGGGAGGCAGAGGTTGCAGTGAGCCGAGACCCGGCCATTGCACTCTAGCTTGGGCAAGAAGATTGAGACTCTGTCTCAAAAAAAAAA
>NW_016108776.1:0-1185 GCF_001604975.1 Cebus imitator | reverse complement strand
CGCGCCATTGCACTCCAGCCTGGGTAACATGAGTGAAACTCCGTCTCAAAAAAAAAAAAAAAAAAAAAAAAGACCCTGAATGGCTGAGGGAAGGGAGGAGTCTACCCAGCTGACATCTGTATTCCCAGTACCTGGCTATTGCAGTGTCTGGCAGTGTGCAGTATTTGTGGCGGGAAGTAACTAATGGCCTACTTGCCCTTCCTTTGTACACCCAGAATCACCCTTGCATTTTACAAATTACAGAACACACACCACAAATAAGACTTGTCACCTTTTGTCTGGTTCTTTGAGTAAAGCTGATGGAGAGAGATTGAGGTCCTGAGAATAGGGTCAGGCCAGATTCTGATTTAGAAGACCAGAGAGTCATTAGGTACTTGTCGAAAACTGTCAAATGCCCACTGTGTGTGCATGTGCACCTTAGGGGAGGAGAGGTAAATGGAGAAGAGTTTGGAGGGGTGTCAGAAAATGAAGAAAGAGGCAGAGAATAGTGACACTTGAAAGGGACACAAATGATTTTGAATTAAAAAACTTTTTTCCTAGTTAGTTCATTTTTTTCCCTTTTTTCTTTTTTTTTTTTTTTTTTTAGACAGAGTCTCACTCTGTCGCCCAGGCTCATTGCAACCTCTGCCTTCCAGGTTCAAGCGATTCTCCTGCCTCAACTCCTGAGTAGCTAGGATTACAGGCATGCGCCACCACACCAGACTAATTTTTGTATTTTTAGTAGAGACGAGGTTTCACCATGTTGGTCAGGCTGGTCTTCTGACATCAGGTGATCTGCCTGTCTCGGCTTCCCAAAATGCTGGGATTACAGACATGAGCCACTGTGCCCGGCCTTTATTTAGTTTTTAATCGCACAGTGGTGGTTTTTTGTTTGTTTGTTTGTTTTAGATGGAGTCTTACTCTGTTGCCCAGGATGGAGTGCAATGGCCCCTCTCAGCTTACCACAATCTCTGCCTCCCAGGTTCAAGCAATTCTCCTGCCTCAGCCTCCCAAGTAGCTGGGATTACAGGTGTGCGCCACCATGCCCGGATAATTTTTGTATTTTTAAGTAGAGATGGGGTTTCACCGTGTTGGTCAGGCTGGTCTCGAGCCCCTGACCTCGTGATCCACCCACCTCAGACTCTCAAAGTGCTGGGATAACAGGCGTGAGCCACTGTGGCAGCTGGGTTTTTTTTTTTTTTTTTT
>NW_016108775.1:25377-26771 GCF_001604975.1 Cebus imitator | reverse complement strand
CTCATCTTTCAGAGAGTCTTACCCGTCATTGGCTAACCAGCCGTGCTCCTAGGGGGCACCTAGGCAAATTACTTCCTTGCCTGTAAACTACTCTGCTGGTGCATCTGCTCCTAACGCTGCCCATTTCCTTCATGGGAGCAGACTGGATTGTGCAATGACTTAAGCATTTCCTCGCCTCCACGCGGCTGTGCCTGTCTTAGGTTGCTCTCATCCTTCAGAGAGTCTTACCCGTCATTGGCTAACCAGCCACCCACCTTGGGGGCACACAGGCAACTTACTTGCTTGTCTATAAAGTACGCTGCCAGTGCATCTGTTCCTGGAGCTGCTCATTTCTTTCATAGGAGCAGAGTGGCTTTTGTCATGACTATAGCCTTGCTGGCCTCCCCATGGCTTTGCCTGTCTTAGGTTGCTCTCATCGTTCAGAGAGTCTTACCCGTCATTGGCTAACCAGCCGTGCACCTAGGGGGCACCTAGGGAACTTACTTCCTTGCCTGCAAATTACTCTGCTGGTGCATCTGCTGCTACCGCTGCTCATTTCCTTCATGGGACCAGACTGGCTTTTGCCATGACTGTAACCACTGCCGGCCTTGTCATGGCTGTGCCTTAGGTTGCTCTCATCTTTCAGAGAGTCTTACCCATCACAGGCTAACCAGCCATTCACCTTGGGGGCACACAGGCAACTTACTTGCTTGCCTGGGAGGTTACCTGGTATATATATCTGCTTCTACCACTACTTGTTTCCTTCGTGGGGGCAGACAGGCTTCTGGTATGACTTAGCCTTTGCTGGCCTCCCCGCGGCTGTGCCTGTCTTAGGTTGCTCTCATCTTTCAGAGTCTTACCCGTCATTGGCTAACCAGCCATGCACCTAGGGGGGACCTAGGCAACTTACTTCCTTGCCTGTAAATTACTCTGCTGGTGCATCTGCTCCTAACGCTGATCATTTCCTTCATGGGAGCAGACTGGCTTTTGCTATGACTTAAGCATTTGCTGGCCTCGCCATGGCTGTGCCTGTCTTAAGTTGCTCTCATCTTTCAGAGAGTCTTACCCGTCATTGGCTAACCAACCATTCAGTTGGGGGGCACACAGGCAATTATTTACTTGCCTGTGAAGTACACTGAGGTGCATCTGCTGCTACTGCTGCTCATTTCCTTCATGGGAGCAGACTGGATTTCGCTATGACTTACGTCTTTGCTGGCCTCCCCGCGGCTGTGCCTGTCTTAGGTTGCTCTCATCTTTCAGAGAGTCTTACCCGTCATTGGCTAACCAGCCATCCACCTTAGGGGCACACAGGCAACTTACTTGCTTGTCTGTAAAGTACGCTGCCAGTGCATCTATTCCTGGAGCTGCTCATTTCTTTCATAGGAGCAGAGTGGCTTTTGTCATGACTGTCACCT
>NW_016108775.1:22410-23845 GCF_001604975.1 Cebus imitator | reverse complement strand
CTCATCTTTCAGAGAGTCTTACCCGTCATTGGCTAACCAACCATCCAGTTGGGGGGCACACAGGCAATTGCTTACTTGCCTGTGAATTACACTGCTGGAGCATCTGCTGCTACCACTGCTCATTTCCTTCCTGGGAGCAGACTGGCTTATGCTATGACTTAGCTTTTGCAGGCCTCCACGTGGCTGTACGTGTCTTAGGTTGCTCTCATGTTTCAGAGAGTCTTACCCGTCATTGGCTAACCATCCATCCACCTTGGGGACACACAGGTAACTTACTTCCTTGCCTGTAAATTACTCCTCTGGTGCATCTGCTCCTAACGCTGCTCATTTCCTTCATGGGAGCAGACTGGATTTTGCTATGACTTAAGTCTTTGCTGGCCTCCCCGCGGCTGTGCCTGTCTTAGGTTGCTCTCATCTTTCAGAGAATCTTACCCGTCATTGGCTAACCAGCCACCCACCTGGGGGGCACACAGGCAACTTACTTGTTTGCCTGGAAAGTTACCTGGTATGTATATCTGCTTCTAACACTGCCTGTTTCCTTAGTGGGAGCAGACAGGCTTTTACAATAACTTAGACTTTGCAGTCCTCCCCGCAGCTGTGCCTGTCTTAGGTTGCTCTCATCTTTCAGAGAGTCTTACCCGTCATTGGCCAACCTGCCATGCACATTGGGGGCACACAGGCAATTTACTTGGTTGCCTGTGAATTGCGCTGCTGGTGCATCTGCTTCTAGTTCTGCTAGTTTTATAGAAGCAGAGTGGATTTTGCTTACGACTTTAGCCTTTGCTGGCCTCCCCGCGGCTGTGCCTGTCTTAGGTTGCTCTCATCTTTCAGAGAGTCTTACCCGTCATTGGCTAACCAGCCATCCACCTTGGGGGCACACAGGCAACTTACATGCTTGTCTGTAAAGTACGCTGCCAGTGCATCTGTTCCTGGAGCTGCTCATTTCTTTCATAGAAGCAGACTGGCTTTTATCACGACTGTAGCCTCTGCTGGCCTTCCCATGGCTGTGCCTGTCTTAGGTTGCTTTCATCTTTCAGAGAGTCTTACCCGTCATTGGCTAACCAGCCGTGCTCCTAGGGGGCACCTAGGCAAATTACTTCCTTGCCTGTAAACTACTCTGCTGGTGCATCTGCTCCTAATGCTGCCCATTTCCTTCATAGGAGTAGACTGGATTGTGCAATGACTTAAGCATTACCTGGCCTCCCCGCGGCTGTGCCTGTCTTAGGTTGCTCTCATCTTTCAGAGAGTCTTACCCGTCATTGGCTAACCAGCCACCCACCTTGGGGGCACACAGGCAACTTACTTGCTTGTCTGTAAAGTACGCTGCCAGTGCATCTGTTCCTGGAGCTGCTCATTTCTTTCATAGGAGCAGAGTGGCTTTTGTCATGACTGTAGCCTTGCTAGCCTCCCCATGGCTTTGCCTGTCTTAGGTTGC
>NW_016108775.1:19048-20111 GCF_001604975.1 Cebus imitator | reverse complement strand
AAAATAAACAGACCACTAGCCAGATTAATAAAAAAGAAGTCAAGGCATGTGTGAACTGATGCAGATGGCTTTTGAGAGTCTCAGTGATGAAGGTGAGGTGTAGGGGTAAAGGTGAGGAAAGATAGGGTTCATTGTCATAATCATAAACAGTTATTACAAGGTCCCTCTGGACCTTCTCTTTAAGGTACTAACAATTGGACTTTCTCCATATGTATTAATTTACTATCTGTCTATATATGTGTCTGCATTTTGGCTGGGTTGCCTAAGAGTTTGCTTTTTAAGGGAAGGATCTACAGTATCTCTCATATCTCAAACACGTATTCTGTTTGATATTCTTTCCTGACAATTATGGATGTTAGAAAATATTTCATCCTTTTTTTTTGAGGGAAAAGAATCATACAAGCATATGTGGAAAATATCACAATGTAAAATGTAAAAAGGAAGTGAAAATTTACAAGAGCACACTATTAATTTATTCACCAAATAATACGTATTTCCTCTGTGCTGGAGATAAGTCAGTGATCAAGGAAGGCAAGATTTCTGCACTCCTGGGAGTTATATTCTTAAGCAATCTCTGAGGATAATGAGGACTGACACTATAGATCTCTAGTTATGAGATGATGTCTGTATGTAAAAAGAACAACAATAATAGGTTTCATAAGTATTAAGTGCCAGCTGCTAGAGCTTGAATAATTACAAAGGGGGAGGCAGAAATTATTTCAGGCAGCAGAGTTGTATGATTAAAGCATGACTACAAGAATGCAATGAGAAATGGACCGGTCTGCCTGAAGTCCAGGTGTTGTACATGGAAATACTTGGGGACAACATGTGAGAGATAAGGAACCACTGACAACTTGTGAGCAGGGAAGTGACACGATAAAATTGATGATGACACAGTAAACATGGAATCTGTGGTGATATCCCCTTTATCATTTTTTATTGCATCTATTTGATTATTCTCTCTTTCCTTTTTAATTAACCTGACTAGTGGTCTATTTTGTTGATCTTTTTGACATTTTGTAGCCTGGCCCAGAAAAACAATACCCAGACCTGCCTCCATATT
>NW_016108775.1:15288-16198 GCF_001604975.1 Cebus imitator | reverse complement strand
AGCCTCATGATCTGCCCATCTCAGCCTCCCAATGTGCTAGGATTAGAGGCCTGAGCAACCTCACACAGCGAAGAAGTAATTAGTATTATACCCAGGCTATCTGAAAATAGCTCGATTTTAGACACATTTAATTAACAGCTTGACATGGCACTGAATTTTAGACTTATTTCCATTTTCTCCCCGAAGTTTGAAGGTATGACATCTAACTCCAGTACTGCTGTGAAAAGTCTGGGGCATGACTATGTTTACCAATCCTTGTGACTAATTTGATTTTTTTTAAATTTAGAATCCTTCAAAAGATCTCTCTTTTCTCTGGTATTCTGAAATGTCCTCATGATGTTCTTTGATGTGGATCTAATTTCAAACATTGACCTAGGTACTAAGTGAACTGTTTCAAACTGGAAACTTACGCCTTGGCACATTTTCTTGAGTTGATTATCTCATGTATATCCTCTCATTTTCCATTTTCTCTTTCTTAAACTCCTATTGTTTGAATAATAGGAGTTATCATCCTCTTTGATTTGACCTGAAGTTTTCTCATCTTATTTCCTAATTTCTTTCACTTAATCTTTTCACCCTGCTTCCCTAGAAAATTTCTAAACTTTATATTATAATCCTTTTATTTATATATCAAAACCTATTGAGCAATTCTTATATATCAGGCACTGTAAACTATTTGTTTCCTGTAAAAGACAATTCATTGCATATATCTACTATATTTGGTTTTCTCAGTCTTTCCATTAATTTGATTTTCATTTTTTCTTCTTTCATCTGTACCTATTTGCTAGGCCCACTCTCATTCCCAGTTTTCTTCTACTAATGCATTGAATAATTTATGAATCTTACTTCGGCACTACGTGTCCTCTCCTATTAGCCTCCTATTCCAACCTGCTATACGTTTCTCATCAGG
>NW_016108775.1:13478-14707 GCF_001604975.1 Cebus imitator | reverse complement strand
CTAAAATAGACAAATTGGACCTAATTAAACTCCACAGCTTCTTTACAGCAAAAGAAACAATCATTAGAGTGAACCCACCACCAACAGAATGGGAAAAAATTTTTGCAATCTACCCATCTGACAAAGAGCTAATATCCAGAATCTACAATGGACTAAAACAGATTTACAAGGAAAAAACAAACAAACCCATCCAAAAGTAGGAGAGGGGTATGAACAGACATTTTTCAAAAGAAGACATATATGAGGACAACAAACATATCAAAAAGAGCTCATCATCACTGATTATTAGAGAAATGCAAATCAAAACCATATTGAAATACCACCTCATGCCAGTTAGAATGGTGATCATTTAAAAATCTGGAGACAATAGATGCTGGAGAGGATGTGGGGAAATAGGAACAATTTTACACTTTTGGTGAGAGTGTAAACTAGTTCAACCATTGTGGAAGACAGTGTGGCGATTCCTGAAGGACCTAGAAATAGAAATCCATTTGACCCAGCAATCCCATTACTAGGTATATACCCAAAGGATTATAAATCATTCTATTGTAAAGGCACATATACACATATGTTCACAGTGGTACTGTTTACAACAGCAAAGACCTGGAGCCGACTCAAATGCCCATCGACAATAGACTGGACAAGGAAAATGTGGCACATGTACACCATGGAATACTATGTAGCCATAAAAATTGAAGAGTTCATTTCCTTTGTAGGAACATGGATGAATTTGGAAACCATCCTTCTCAGCAAACTGACACAAGAACAGAAAATCACACACTGCATAATCTCACTCATAGGCAGGTGTTAAACAATGAGAACATGTGGACACAGGGAGGGGAGCGTCACACACTGGGGTCTGTTGGGGGGACCTAGGAAGGACAGCATGGGGTTGGAGAGGTCGGGGAGGGATAACATGGGGAGAAATGCCAGATGTGGGTGACGGGGAGATGGAGGCAACAAACCACATTGCCATGTGTGTACCTACACAACAATCCTGCATGATCTGCACATGTACCCCAGAACCTAAGGTACAATTAAAAACAACAAAAAACAAACAAAAAAATAGACTTTAAGTCAAAAATTGTCACAAGAGATAAAGAAGGTCATTATATAATTACAAAGGTTTCAATTCATCAAGAGGATATAACTATTATAACATATATGCAGCCAACATTGAAGCACCTAAGTACATAAGGCAAATATTACCAGATTTGAAGAGAGACAGA
>NW_016108775.1:8328-11004 GCF_001604975.1 Cebus imitator | reverse complement strand
CAGACTGGAATAACTACCGTCAGTTAACAGCCCAATTATGATAACTTATATTCTAAAGACCTTATTAAACTGTTAACCCAACTCAGGCATGTCCTTAAGGAAAGATTTAAAAAAGTAAAAGGAACTTGGCAAACCTAACCCCCACCTGTTTACCAAATACATCACCTCAAGCATTACCAGTATTAGAAGCACTGCCTGCCGAGTGACACATGTTCAATGGCTATGGTACCCTGACTGTGTAAAGGTGGCATTATCACTTGTTCCTCAAATAGGGACTTGTGTGAATGGCCACACGAGGGTCTAACTGTCTCTTACTTTTCATGAGTGAAACTGATCTACCCCTGAAGAGGCAGATATGACCAAATAAGATGAGAAGATCCTATGGAGCCTCAATTTCCTAATACAAACAACACTCAAAAAACTTACAGGCATTAACTAATTATCCATGCATTAAAAATTTTGGTTGGGGTGACCTCGGTGTACGATATAACCTCCAAACAATATAAACTAAGACCACACTAGTCTAACTAAATTAACACACATTGGCCCAATAACTTGATCAACGGACCAAGTTACCCTATGGATAACAGCAAAATCTTATTCTAGAGTTCATATCGACAATGTGGTTTACCACCTGAATGTTGGATCAGGATATCCCAATGGTGCAGCCACTATTAAAGGTTCATTTTTTCAACGATTTAAGTACCACATGATCTGAGTTCAGACTGGAGACATCCAGGTCAGTTTTCATCTATTCAATATTTCTCCCAGTACGAATGAACAAGAAATGGAGCCTACTTCACAAAGCACCCTAACCCAACAGATGATATTATCTCAATCTAACAAACAATTTTTCCTGCCTGAGAACAGGGCTTGTTAAGATGGCAGAGCCCAGTACCCACGTAAGACTCAAAGCTTTATAATCAGAGGTTCAATTCTTCTTAGCAGCATGTTCATGATTAACCTCCTCCTACTAATTATTCCTGCCCTAATCGGCATTTCTGACATTCACCGAACAAAATATTCTAGGCTATATACAGCTACGTAAAGGGCCCAAAATCATAGGTCCCTACACAATACTTCAACCATTCACCAATACAACAAAACTTTTCATAAAAAGAATCCTTACGACCCTCCACATCCACTATAACCCTTTATATAACTGCTCCAACCTTAGCCCTTTCCATTGCCCTCCTCCTATGGGCTCCTCTCCCCATAGCAGATCCCCAATCAATTTCAACTTAGGTCTTCTATTTATATTAGTCACATCAAGCCTGGCCATTTATTCCATTCTACGATCCGGATGAGCACCCAATTCAAACTATGCACCAATTGGTGCATTACAAACTGTAGCCCAGACAATTTCACATGAAGTCACCCTAGCCATCATTCCATTATCAGCCCTACTAATCAGCAGCTCATTTAATTTATATACACTCATTACAACACAAGAACATTTCTGACTTCTACCACCACGACTCCTAGCCATAATATGATTTATCTCCACATTAGCAGAAACCAACTGAGCTCCTTTGAACCTAACAGAGGGAGAATCAGAACTCGTCTCAGGTTTCAACATTAAAAATGCTGCAGGTTCACTCACTCTCCTTTACAGCAGAATACATAAAATAATTATAATAAATCCCTTAACTACCACTATTTTTCTAGGAGCACCCCACACCATAATTTCACCAGAATTTTACACAATAAATTTAATCACCAAAACCCTTCTCTTAACCACCTTATTTTTAGGAATTTGAACGAATCCTCAATTCTCCTATGACCATTTATTAGGAAAAAAAAAATTATCACTTACACTAGCACTGTGCATATGATCTATCTTAATACCTATTCTAACGTCCAGCATCCCACCCCAAACACAAGAAATACATCCGAAAAAAAAAAGTTACTTCGATAGAGTAAATTATAGTGTTTTAAATCCTCGTACTTTTAAGGCTATTTTTAAGGCTATAGAAATCGAACCCACACCTGAGAATTCAAAACTTTCCCTGCTATGTATTATTACACTATGCACTAAAGTAAGGTCAGCTAAACAAGCTATTGGGCCCATACCCCAAAAATGTTGGTTTAATCCTTCCTGTACTAATTAACCCACTAGCCCAACTCACCATCTCCCTTACTATCTTTACAGGAACTTTCATTACAATATTATGCTCATACTGATTTCTCATCTGAGCAGGTTTAGAAATAAATTTAATAGCCATCATGCCAATCCTAATAAAAAACATATGCCACTGCTCCACAGAAGTGGCCACCAAATACTTCCTAACACAAGCAAGCACATCCATAATTCTTATAATAGCTATTCTTTCTAACAACCTGCTCTCTTGACAATGAGCAATTACTCCCCACATTAACCACCTTTCATCCATAATAATAATAATAGCTCTGGCAATAAAACAAGAAATAGCCCCCGTTCACTTTTGACTCCCAGATGTACTCCAAGAAACCCCCCTAATACCTGCCATGCTTCTCCTCACGTGACAAAAACTACCTAACATCTCATATAACTTCAAATCTTTTTATCAATCAACACAAATAACCTCCTATTAATTTCAATTTTAACCATTATAATTGGCAGCTGAGGAGGACTTAATCAAACACAACTACGTAAAATCCTAGCCTATGCTTCAATTACCCATATAGGATGAATAA
>NW_016108775.1:4176-5874 GCF_001604975.1 Cebus imitator | reverse complement strand
TATTATAGAAGAACAAATCATTTTCCATTTGTGCGCAACCTGCCCTGGTACACAGTTCTGGCCCTAACCCCATACATGGCCCTGTCTACGAGCCTGACCCTAGCCCTGTTGCTGGTCCTGCCATGGCCCTTACCCTGCTCTGGCTTTGTCTTGGTCCTGATGTTGCACTTCCCTGGTCCTGGTCCCAGCCTTGTCCCTGCCCCTGCATTTCTCTGGCACTGGTCTGGACCCTGGCCCTGCATTGGACCTGCCCTGCCTTTGTCCGCCTTTGCTCTGTGCTATCCTGGACTGGCCCTCCCTTGTTCTGGTCCTCCCATTGCCCTCCCCAACCCTATCCTGGCCCTGAACCTTCCCTGGTCAGGCCCAAGCACTGTATTGGATCAAACCTGACTCAGCCCAGGACATTCCCTGACCCTGCCTCAGCCCTTGTACTCAGCTCAGTGTCACTCAGTCCCAGCACTACCTGGCCCTGCCTTGGCACTTTCCCTGCCACCTCTATGGCCTGGCTCTGGTCCTGCCTTGCCCTAGCACAGCCCTGGTACTGATCCCGCCATATTCCTGACCCTGACCCTACTCCTGGCCCGGAACTGTCATGGCTCTTTCCTCTATGACCTAGTCTTGACCTCAGCCTGCATTGGCCTTGAACTGGTTCTGAATTGCCCTAGCTCTGCCTTGTCCTGACGCTGCCCTGGATTGACACCTGACCTACTCTGCCCATGACACAACTGTGGCCCTGCCCTGCCCTCCTCTGTCCTGGCCCTGCCATGTGCTGGGCCCAGTGCTTCCCTGTCCCTGATCCTAGTCCTGTCCCTGCTATGCCTCTGCCCTGCTGTTAGCTATGCCCTGTGCTACCTTAGTCATGCTCTGCCCTAGCCCTGCCTTGCCCTGGCCCAGCCTTTGACTTTTCCTAGTCCTAGCTCTGCACTGGCTATGCCATTGCTGTGAATTCTCACTAGCCCCACCTTGGCCTGGTGCTACACTGGCCCTGTCAGTGTCCTGGCCCTACACTGGGCATCCACTGACACAGGACCCACCAGAGGCCTGCCTTTTCCCTGGCCCCTCCTTGGCCCTGTGTTGTCCCTGGACCTGTCTTGGCTATGGCACAGCGCTAACCCTGCCCTGCCCATGTCATAGACATTGACCATGCTCTGCCCTGGCACTACTATGCCCTGGTTCTGCCCTGGAACTGTGTTATCCTAGTCCTGCCTCACCCCTGACCTTGCCCAAACCCTACCCTGACCTGCAATGTCCCTCCCTACCCTAGTCTTGCCCTTCCCTGGCACTCCCTTTCATCTGCCTGGCTCTAGTTCTGACCTAATCCTGCCCTTGACTTGGCCACTCCCTGGCCCTGCCTTTTCCCTGGCCCTTCTCTGGTCCTGCCCTTGCCCTTACCCTTGCCCTGGCCCCTTTCTGGCCCTGCCTTATTGCAGAACCTTCAATGTCCCTGCACTTCCATCCCCTGGCACTGTCCTTACTCTACCCTGTCCTGACTTGGCTCTCAGCTACCCTACCCCTGCCCTTCCCTGGCGCTGTACTGGCCATGCCATGTCCATGTCCCGACCCTGAGTCTGCCCTGATCCTGGGTCTTCTCCTGGGATTGGTCTTGTCATGTCCCTGGACCGTGACCTTACCCCTGGTTTTTCCCTGGCCATGACCCAGCCCCAGTCCTGTCCTGTCTCTGGCCCTGCCCAGTTCTGG
>NW_016108775.1:0-2607 GCF_001604975.1 Cebus imitator | reverse complement strand
ACCCTGGTCTGGACCCTAGCCCTGCACTGGAACTGCCCTGTCTTTGCCCTATACTATCCTGGCCTGTCTCTGCTCTGTGCTGGCACTGACCTGACCCTGCCATGACCTGATACTTCCATCGCATTGCCGAACCTTGCCCTGGGTTTGTCGTGGTCTTTCCATGTCCCTGATCCCTCCTTGATCCTGCCCTAGCCCTATCCTGGATCTAACCCTCACTTAGCTCTGGACCCTCCCTGGCCCTTCCTCAGCCTTTCCACTCAGGGCTCCGTGTCACTCAGCCCTAGCACAACGTGGAACGACCGTGGCACTTGCCGCATTCGTCCTGCCATAGCCCTGACCCTGAATTGGCCTTGTACTGGCCCCACCATACCCGCTCTATGACCTGGCTCTGGTTCCTGCTCTGCCCTTGCCCTGCCCTAGCACAGCCTTGGACCTTGCCCTTGTCCTGCCATATTGGAGGCCCTGTCCCTACCCTTGCCCTGGTACTGACCTACCATGGCCCTGCCCTTCTGTTCCCTATTCTTGCCCTCACCCTGTACTGTTCTTGCACTGTTCCTGCTCTATCCTGCGCTGCCTTTGTTCAGTCCCTGCCTTCTCTGGGCCAGGACACGTCTGGCCTTGCCCTGTCCCTGCCCTGGGACTACTCTGTCCATCTCACGACCCTGTCACTGCTGTGCCCTCATCTGCTCTGGAGCTGCCATACCCTGGTCCCAGTGCTTGCCCAAGCCCTGCACCTAGTCCTGTCCCTGCTATGGTCCTGCCCTGCCTTTAGCAAGACGCTGTGCTACCTTAGTCATGCTCTGCTCTGACCCTACTCTGGCCGTACCCTGCCCTGGACCAGCCTTTACACTATACCGGTTCTGGTTCTGCCTTAGACCTGCCCTTTTTCTGGACCCTCCCTGACACTGCCCTTGATCTGGCCCTATCCCTGAACCAACATGGCCTGGCCTTACACTGGCCATGGAAACATCCTGGCCATGTACCAGGGACGCAATGGCACTTGACCAACCCTATACCTGCCTTTTCTCTGACCCCTCCTTGGCCCTGCGTTGTTCCAGGACCTGTCCTGGCTATAGCATGGCACTGACCCTGCCCTATCCATGCTAAAGACCTAACCCTGCTCTGCCATATCCTGGTTCTGCCTTGACCCTGCCCTTCTCCAGCAATCCCGTGGCTGTGTCATCACTTCCCTGCATCAGCCCTGAACTTACCCTGGCCCTACCCTGGACTTCCATCACTCTCCCTACTCTGGTCTTGCCCTGTCTTTTGGTCTGCCCCGGTGCTGTCCTTGCCTTGGACCCTATGTGGCCCTGCCTTTTCATTGGACTTTCTCTGGCCTTGCCCTTGCCCTGGCCCCTCTCTGGTCCTGCCTTGTTGTAAGTAATGTTCTGTTCATGTTCTGGTCTTACTCTTCCCTTCCATGCCCTGCCATCAGCTGGTCCTGTCGTTGCTCTACATTGGCTGTGCTCTGTCGTGGCCCTGACCTTGCTCTGACCCAAGCCCATGGCCCTGCCATGTCCTTGCCTGACCCTTGCCTACTGCTTGCCCTGTCTCTGTTCCTAGTCCTACCCAAGCTATGGCTCTGTCCTGATTTTGACCATACCCTGTGCTATAGCAGCCCTGCCCTGGCCCTAACCTGCCTTTACTCTGCCTTTGCTTTGTCCTGGTTCTAGTTCTGCCTTGGTTCGGCTCTTACTCTGTCCCTGGCTCTGGCCCTGCATTGGTCCTGAACTGGCCCTGGTCCTGCCCTATCCTAGTGCTTCCCTGGCCCTGACCTCACCCTGAACCTAAACTTGACCCTTTGCCTTGGCCCTGGCCTGCCATTACCCTCTCTCTAGCTCAGACCTGCCCCTAGCTCCCACCTTGGCCCACCACAGTCCCTGCTCCTGACCTTCATCCTGCCATGACTCTGCTGTTTCCCTGGTCCTGGCATGGACCCTGGTGCTGACCTTTTCCTTGATTAAGGCCTTATCCTGACTCTGCCCCGGCCCTGGCTCTGACCCGGCCCTGTCTCTGATTTCCTGGGCCCTGCCCTATTATGCTGTTCTGGTCCTAGCCCTGACCCTGGTCCCATCACTGTCCTGGCCCTAGCTCTGTGGCTGGTCCTACCACAATCCTGGCCCTGGCCCTGCTCTGTCTTTGCCTGGATCCTGACATTTCTCTTTCCTGGTTCTGGTCCCAGCCCTGCCCTGGAGCTTCTCTGGCCCTGATCTGGTTCTTATCCCTGCATTGGAACTGCCCTGCCTTTCACCTATGCTATTCTGGCCTGGTCCTGCCCTGTATCGGTGCTTACCTGGCTTTGCCATGTCTTGGTCCTCCCATTGCCCTGTTCAACTCTGCCCTGGTCGTGTCTTGGCCCAGTCCAGGCTCTGACCTCTCCCTGGTCCTGCTCTAGCCCTGTTTTGGATCTAACCCTGACTCAGCCCTGAACCTTCCCAACCCTGCCTCAGCCTTTGCATTTAGGGCTCAGTGTCACTCAGCCCTGGCACTACCCACCTCTGCCCACGCTATGGCTTGACCCTGGTCCTGCCCTTCCATTGCCCTGCCCTGGTTCTAGTCCTGTCACAATCCTAGCTGTGGCCCTACCCTTGACCTGGTCCTGACCCA
>NW_016108774.1:7833-9619 GCF_001604975.1 Cebus imitator | reverse complement strand
AGAGACATTCCGTCTCAAAGAAAAAAAAAAAAAAAAAAAAAAAAAAAAAAAAAAAAAAAAAAAAAAAAAAAAAAAAAAAAAAAAGAAAGTATTTTTTCCCCACTAAAGTTATTATCTTTCTGAGAAAATATGTGTGATCCTTGATCTCCTGACCCAGAGTTATATTTAGATTTTTCCAACAAGTTTTTTCAGATCTAAAAAATGCCAAGTGAGCAGCTAGACAGAAAACAAGCTCAAGTTCAAAGAACCCCAAAAGAGAAGTAGAGGAGAAAAAACACTATCCCCCAGGTTGGAATGTAGTGGTGCTGTCTTGGCTCAATGCAACCTCTGCCCCTGAGTTCAAGCAATTCTCATGCCTCAGCCTTCCGAGTAGCTAGGATTACAGGTGTACACCACCACGCCTGGCTAATTTTTGTATTTTTAGTAGAGACAGGATTTTGCCATGTTGATCAGTCTGGTCTGAACTCCTGACCTCAGTTGATCCACCCACCTTGGCCTCCCAGAGTGGTGGGATTATAGGCGTGAGCCACTGCATCAGCCTAAGATTCCAATTTAAAATATAAGTGTTCTTATTCTTAGGCTGTAAGGCCACTGGCAAAGGAACTTCAGAAAATAGGCCAAACCTAATAGAAATAAGGTTGTGGGAAATGAACAGTGACAAAAATAGAACGCTGTCTTTGGTGCTGGTTTGGTAATATACTCAGCTGCCAGTGCTCAAGATTATTATTTACAAATCACTGGTCAAAGCAGGGGTGATCCTAAGTTATGGCTGAAAAATGCAGGACAACTTCTGTAAAGGATGCAGAATGGCAAAACATGCAAACTTCTCTTATTTGGGTAAGGATATCTTCAAGCTCATCAGTATTAGAGGTGAAATTGCAGAATCCAACTAAAAGAACAAAAAATCAGCTAGGGCAACATGGTGAAACCTATCTTTACAAAAAAATTAGCATGGTGTGGTGGCGCACACCTGTAGTACCAGCTCCTGGGGAGGCTAAGGTGGGAGGATGGCTTAAGCCCAGGAGGTTGAGGCTGTAGAGAGCTGTGATCACTCTAGCCTGGGAGACTGGGCGACAGTACAAGATCCTATCTAAAAGAAAAAAAAAGGCCGGGTGTGGTGGTTCACACCTGTAATCCCAGCACTTTGGAAGGCTGAGACGGGCGGATCACTTGAGGTCAAGAGTTAAAGACCAGCATGGTTAACATGGCGAAATTCTGTCTCTACTCAAAATACAAAAATTAGCTGGGCATGATGGTGTGCGCCCCTCTAATCCCAGGTACTTGGAAGGCTGAGGCAGGAGAATCACTTGAACCAGGGAGGTGGGGGTTGCAGTGAGCTGAGATTATGTCACTGCATCCAGCATGGGCAACAGAGCGAGACTCCATCTCAAAAAAAAAAAAAAGACAAAACAAACTGATAATAAGTATTGTTGCTGCCCAATTAAATGAAAATGTGATTTTGAGGAGAGAGGAAACTCAAGATGGCAGAAAGAAGAAAAAAATCTGGACTTGAAGCCAGGTACAGTGGCTCACACCTATAATTTTGGGAAGCTGAGGTGGGCAGATCACTTGAGGTCAGGAGTTCAAGACCTGGTCAACATGGCGAAACCCTGTCTCTACTAAAAATACAAAAATTAGCTGGGTGGGGTGGCGCACGTCCCTGTAATCTCACCTACTTGGGAGGCTAAGGCAGGAGAATAGCTTGAACCTGGGAGGCAGAGGTTGCAGTGAGCTGAGGTTATGTCACTGTACTCCAGCCTGGGCAACAAGAGCGAAACTATGTCTC
>NW_016108774.1:3664-5463 GCF_001604975.1 Cebus imitator | reverse complement strand
CAGCTGATTTTTTGTATTTTTAGTAGAGACGGGGTTTCACCATGTTGACCAGGATGGTCTCGATCTCTTGACCTCGTGATCCACCCGCCTCGGCCTCTCAAAGTACTGGGATTACAGGCGTGAGCCACTGCGCCCGGCCTATCCTATATTTTCATGT
Organism: Cebus imitator; assembly: GCF_001604975.1. Taxonomy (NCBI): domain Eukaryota; kingdom Metazoa; phylum Chordata; class Mammalia; order Primates; family Cebidae; genus Cebus; species Cebus imitator. The sequence continues at coordinate 5,306 of NW_016108774.1, read as the reverse complement.
TATCTAGCTTTCAATTGCATGTCTCATCTCCAAATTTTAGCTCTTTAGACCTCAGGGTAGGTTCAGGGCTTTCCATAGCAACAGTAGAGTGCTGGGTACCAGCTGGGGCTACAAGAAGCACTTAATAACTGACATCATTATTATAGTATTTTCTCTAAAATTTTAAGGAAATTCAGTAAATGCTGCATTACTTTAAATATTATGGCCAACTGGGTTTACTAGGCTCTTTATCTAAAAGGAAGAGTGCATGAATTGGAAATGTCATACTAAGCTCATGGCTATCTTCCTTTACCTGTGATGTGTCCATTGTGCTCCTTGAGTTCATGAGCTTTTACCCACTGGCTCCCGTTCTTCTTATAGATGTGTACTTCGTGATTATTGGGACTGAGGGCAATCTCTGGAGAAAGAAGTCAAACAACAGTTAACAACTGAACTTGAAATTGTCACCAAAAAGGGAACATGTGACAGTCGTTTTAAAAGCAGACTGTAGTTAAGGAAGAAAAAAAACTTTTGAAAATGTGGTTCTTTCTTTTTTTTTTTAACCTTTACTTGGACCCTGTATTTTATAATGCTTTACAGGACAACTAAGATTAAAAATTCATTTACCCAGAGACATGTACAACTGTCAATTAATGATTCTAACCAGTGAAAAATAAACAATGTTACTGTACCTAGCTAAAATAACTTTAGGTCAGGATAAAATGTTTGACAGTTTCATTCACCTGTGCAATATTATTGGAGATAAATCTTCAATTTCTGTTGGTCTTCAGGAAACGCTGAAAATAGTTCATGGACTTCCATTACTACTATCATGGACCCAGACTGGAACCACTAGTTTATATTTTAAAAAATTGATTCTGCTGATATTACCGTAAAGCCAATATAAATCATAATACTCTTTTTTCAAGAGTAATTTCCTGAACTAGTCCAAAATATAATACACAAAATGGACTTTTTAAAAACTCATACAGGTTGAGCATCCCTAATCTGAGAATCTGAAATCTGAAATGTTCCCAAATCCAACACTTTTTGAGTACCAACACGACACTCAAAAAGTCATGCTGACAAGCAATGCTCTTTGGAATATTTTGGATTTCATATTTTCAATGCTCAAATGGTATGGATATCCTGAAATCATAAATCCAAAACAATTTTGGTCCTAGGCATTTCAGATAAGGGATACTGAATCTGTATTCATGTATCTTTTTTTTTACCCTTTCTAGTTCATCTGCTTTTTTGTCCTTTTTAATTTGATTTTTATTTTTAGTAGAGACAGGGTCTCATTATGTTGCCCAGGCTAGTCTTGAACTCCTGGCCTCAAGCAATCCTCCTGCCTTGGCCTCCCAAAGCACTAGGATTACAGGCGTGAGCCATGATGCCCAGCTCCTCTTTCTTTTATTGGTTTCTTAAAATTAAAATTAGGATCTATGGGCCAGGCACAGTGGCTCACGCCTGTAATGCCAGCACTTTGGGAGACTGAGGCAGGTGCATCACCTGAGGTCAGGAGTTTGAGACCAGTCTAGACAACATGGTGAAACTCTATCTCTACTAAAAATACAAAAATTAGCCAGGCATGGTGGCACGTGCCTGCAATCCCAGCTACTTGGGAGGCTGAGGCAGGAGAATCACTTAATCCCAGGAG
>NW_016108774.1:0-1349 GCF_001604975.1 Cebus imitator | reverse complement strand
ACCATGCCCTGCTAATTTTTATTTTTTGTAGAGACAAGGTTTCACTATCTTTCCTGGGCTGATCTCGAACTCCTAGACCCAAGCAATCCTCTCGCCTTGGCCTCCCAAAGTGCTGGAATTACAGCACCGTGCCTGGAAACTTGTTCAAAATTTAAAAATTGTGCATGCCAAAGAATACCTCCCAAGAAGTGAAAGGACAACCCACAGAGTGGGAGAAAATATTTGATAAGAGACTTGTAGCCAGAATATATAAAGAACTCTTATGACTCAACAATAAAAATACAACCCAATTTAAAAATGGGCAAACAGACATGTCTGAACAGACATTTCTCCAAAGACATACAGACAGCCAATAGGCATGTCAAACAATGTTCAACAACATTACTCATGGGGGAAATACAAATCAAAACCATAATGGGATACTACTTTATATCCATTATGATGTCTGTAATAAAAAAAGACAGACAGGGCTGGGCATGGAGGCTCATTCCTGAAATGCCAGCACTTAGGGAGGCTGAGGCAAGAGGATCATTTGAGGTCAGGAGTTCGAGATCAGCCTGGCCAATGTGGTGAAACCTCATCTCTACTAAAAATACAAAAATTAGCCAGGCATGGTGGCACATGTCTGTAATCTCAGCTACTCAGGAGGCTGAGGCAGGAGAATCACTTGAACCTGGGAGGTGGAGGTTGCAGTAAGCTGAGATTGTGCCACTGTACTCCAGCCTGGGCAACAGAGCGAAACTCTGTCTCAGAGAAAATATTTTTTTTCTGTAGAGACAGGGTTTTGCCATGTTGCTCAGTCTGGTGCTGAACTCCTTGGCTCAAGATATTTGCCTGCCTTGGCCTCCCAAAGTGCTGGGATTACAGCCATGAGCCACTGCACCCAGCCTCATCTTGTTATATTATCTGTCACTTTGCTTGCTGAACTGTGCCTACTTCTAAGAACATTCTTCATCCCTTTCTAGTTTTCTGGAGCTAGAAAACTAGAAACTCAAGTTGATTATGAATAACATAGTAAATACTAGTTAATATTGTTCTGAGTAGCTCAGGAGCAAACTGCTTGCCTCTGAAACAGCTTCTTCTAGGTCCTAGTCCTCTCACTAAGCATGAACTTGGTATGTAACCACTGGAAAGCCCTTCCTTCACTCTGGGCCTCAGTTTATCTGTAAACCAAAGGACTGACTTAGTTCCCTTCTGAACGTACACAATAGATGTATGTTCTTTGCACACGTGATATTGAAATATGTAAGCCCGGGCCGGGCGCGGTGGCTCAAGCCTGTAATCCCAGCACTTTGGGAGGCCGAGGCGGGTGGATCACGAGGTCAAGAGATCGAGACCATCCTGGTCAA
>NW_016108773.1:8564-9625 GCF_001604975.1 Cebus imitator | reverse complement strand
GGAGGGGCTGGGGGTCTGGACTCCCCGGGTCCGAGGGAGGAGGGGCTGGGGGTCTGGACTCCCGGGTCCGAGGGAGGAGGGGCTGGGGGCCTGGACTCCCGGGTCCGAGGGAGGAGGGCTGGGGCCTGGACTCCCGGGTCCGAGGGAGGAGGACTGCGGCCTGCATTTCTGGGTCTGAGGGAGGCGGCGGGCGCAGGGCCCTCACCTTCGGCGCGGACGGTCAGCACCGGGCTGCGCTGGGACAGCACGTAGGGCGCGGAGGGCGTGTGGTAGTAGCAGCTGTAGGTGCCGGGGGCGCGGGCGCCCAGCAGCGGGAAGTCGGCCCAGGGCTGCGCCGAGTCGCGGTACTGCAGCGGGGCCGCCACGTCCACGCGGTACAGCACGAAGCTCATGTTCCGCAGGCCGCCCGCGCAGCGCAGGGTCACGCGGCCGCCGGGAGCCGCCACCGACCCGGGCAGCGCCACCAGCGACGGGCGCGGCAGCTCCTCTGCGGGCGGGGGGCGGGGGGCGTGGGCGCCTGTCCAGGGGCGCGCGCTCTGCCTGTCTCTGTCTCTCTGCCTCTCTCTCTGCCTCTGTCTCTCTCTCTGCCTCTGTCTGTCTCTCTCTGCCTCTGTCTCTCTCTGCCTCTGTCTGTCTCTCTCTGCCTCTGTCTCTCTCTCTGCCTCTGTCTTTCTCTCTCTCTGCCTCTGTCTCTCTCTCTCTCTCTCTGCCTCTGCCTCTGTCTCTGTCGTTCTCTTTTGTTTTTCTTTTGAGCCAGAGTCTCGCTCTGTCGCCCAGGCTGGAGTGCAATGGTGCGATCTCAGCTTACTGCAACCTCTGCCTCCGGGGTTCAAATAATTCTCCTGCCTCAGCCTCCCGAGGAGCTGGGATTACAGGCTGGAACCATGACGCCCAGCTAATTTTTTCGTATTTTTAGTAGAGACGGGGTTTCACCGTGTTAGTCAGGATGGTCTCGAACTCCTGACCTTGTGATCCACCCACCTTGGCCTCCCAGAGTGCAGGGATTACAGGTGTGAGCCTCTCTCTCTCTCTCTCTCTCTCTCTCTCTCTCTCTGTCTTTT
>NW_016108773.1:3694-6109 GCF_001604975.1 Cebus imitator | reverse complement strand
AAAAAAAAAAAAAAAAAAAAAGTTGCCAAAACTTGCTATCTATTAGGGAGAAAAAAAATGTTGGTTCCCTACCTCACACCATTTCCCTAAACAACTTCCATATTAATTAAAGACCTACCTGTGTTTCGTTTTTTTAATTATAAGAGTATTAAAAAAACTATAGGAAAATTTATTTGTCTTGGGGTAGGGAAGGCTTCCTAAAATATAAAATAAAAAGTCCTATGGAAGATTAATTAATTTGACCACTTCAGATTTCTTAAGTTGTGTATGCTAAAAGACAAAACTAGAGGACAAACGACAGTACTGGCAGGCATCACTTATCCACAAGTCACACAAATTAAGAGTATAGGAAGGCTGCGGGGCTCAGTGCTCACACCTGTAATCCCAGCACTTTGGGAGGCCAAGATGGGTGGATCACCTGAGGTCAGGAGTTCGAGACCACCCTGGCCAACATGGTGAAATCCTGTCTCTACTAAAAATGCAAAAATTATCCAGTTGTGGTGGTGCTAGCCTGTAGTCCCACCTGTTTCAGAGGCTGAGCAGGAGAACTGCTTGAACCTGGGTGGTGGAGGTTGCAGTGAGCACACCACTGCTCTCCAACCTGGGCAACAGAGTGACACTCCATCCACCTCAAAAAAAACTAAAAAAAAAAAAAACAACCTTAGCCAGGCATGGTGGCATGCACCTGTAATTCCAACACTTTGGGAGGCTGAGGTGGAGGATTGTCTGAGGTCAGGAGTCTGAAGCTGCAGTGAGCTATGACCATGCCACTGCATTCCAGCCTGGGTGACAGAATGAGACCCTGTCTCTAAAAAATATAAAAAGAGTCGGGCATGGTGGCTCATGCCTGTAATCCCAGCACTTTGGGAGGCCAAGACGGATGGATCACCTGAGGTCAGGAGTTCCAGACCAGCCTGGCCAATATGGTGAAACCCCATTTCTACTAAAAATACAAAAATTAGCTAGACATTGTGGTACGTGCCTGTAGTCCCAGCTACTCGGGAGGCTGAGGCAGGAGAATTCCTTGAACCCAGGAGGCTGAGGTTGCAGTGAGCCAAGACTGTGCCATTGCAATCCAGCCTGGGCGACAGAGCGAGATCCATCTCAAAAAAAAAAAAAAGTAGTATGTAAATACATAAATGTGTGTGGATGCATGGAATTTTTTTTTTTTTTTTGAGAAGGAGTTTTACTCTTGTTTCCCAGGCTTGCGTGTAATGGCATGATCTCGGCTCACTGCAACCTTTGCCTCCCAGGTTCAAGCAATGTTCTTGGCTCAGCCTCCTGAGTAGCTGGGATTACAGGTGTGCACTACCACACCTGGCTAATTTTGTATTTTTAGTAGAAACAGGTTTCACCATGTTGGTCAGGCAGGTTGAAAATTTTTATTTATTTATTTATTTGAGACGAAGTTTTGCTCTGTTGCCAGGCTGGAATGCAGTGGCTTGATCTCGGCTCACTGCAACCTCCACCTCCCAGGTTCAAATGATTCCCCTGCTTCAGCCTCCCAGGTAGCTGGGACTATAGGTGCGTATTACCTTGCCCAGCTAATTTTAGTATTTTAGTAGAGGCAGGGTTTCTCCACGTTGGCCAGGATGGTTGGGATCTCCTGACCTCAGGTGATCTGTCTGTCTTGGCCTCCCAAAGTGCTGGGATTACAGGCATGAGCCACCATGCCCGACCTAAAAATCCTATATTTTTTAATTAAAAAAAAATTGTTTAGAGATGGGGTCTTATGTTGCCCAGGCTGGAGTGCAGTAGCGCAATCTCTGCTCACTGCACCCTCAGCCTCCCCAGCTCAGGCGATCCTTCCACCTCAGCCTCCCAAGTAGCTGGGTCCACAGGTGTGTGCCACCACACCTGGCTGATTGTGTGTGTGTAGTTTTAGTAGAGATGGGGTTTCACCATGTTGCTCAGGCTGGTCTCAGACTCCTGAGCTCAAGTCATCCACCCACCTTGTCTTCCCAAAGTGCTGGCCCAAGATCCTGTTTCTTAAGCTCTGCACTGTGCCAGGCTCAGGGTTTTGTACATGTGATTTTATGAAATCTCTCAGTGGCCCATTTTACAGAGAAGGAAATGGAGTCTTGGCACACTGTGGCTTGTTAAAGGTCATGCAAATTAATACGGTAGTGAAGCCTCTGCCTCTGAAGCTCCTGGTCTTCACTCCTCACCTATAATGGCCACTAAAGGGAATGAGGAAAGAAGGCAAGAATGGAGGGAGGGAGGAAAATAAGGACATTGGGATGGGATTGGGCACCAAAATAAAATCTGAGTAGTTGGAAAAGCAGTGTCAGCAATGTAAAGGAGAGTGGATGGGGTGGCTACTCACCAGATGGAGCGCTGTCTGTGTGACACAGAGGCCCTGTAGAAGGTTGAGGGGCTAGTTCCTTCCTTCCTTCCTTTTTTTTTTTTTTTTTT
>NW_016108773.1:0-1472 GCF_001604975.1 Cebus imitator | reverse complement strand
TGGAAAAAGTTAGCAGGGGGGTCAGTCATAACCTGTGGTGTTCATTAATTTAACTCTAGAAACAAATACTCATTGGGAGGCAGAGATGGGAGGATCGCTTGAGCCCAGTTCATGAGCAGCCTGGGCAACATGGCGAGACCCTGTCTAAAAAAATAAATAGTGCCACCTCGCTCCAGCCTGGGTGATAGAGTGAGACCATGTCTTTAAATACAGACAGGCAGATAGAAAGATATCTGTATGTCTGTTTTAAAAATAAGAACCTAAAATAAGGAGATCCCACGCAGGTGCGCAAAGTCAGGATTGCGCTTGCTCCACCGCTGCCTCATCTTTGCGCTGAGCGAGTGCGCACGCGCAGACTCTGACAGCAGCGCCTCGCGCAGAGGGACCACAACTCCCAGAGTGCTCCGCGTCCTGGTTTCCGCCTCCGCCTCTGCTCCAGGGCGCACGCGCAACCAGGGAAGCGGTGTCTCGCGTAGAGACCACAACTTCCAGAGTGCTTCGCGTCCTCTCCGCTGTCCCCGCCGCCGAGACCAAGATGGCCGCAAGTAAGTGCAAGTGCCGGTGGCGCGCGGGGCTCGGGTAGTTCCGGGAATCTCCAGGCGGTCCTGGGACTAAGGTGCAGCGGCGAAGTGGTGGAGGCGATGGGGTCTGTGCTGGAGGGGGACGCAGAAGCCACGAGGGGGCTCCTCCAGGGCAGGGGTGGCACGAGAGGGTTAGAGGTCACGGGTGCAGCCCCTTGCAGGGGTGACCCTCCTCGCCACTCCTCCAGGACTCGGCGCCTTCCTCAAGAATGCTTGGGCCAAGGAGCCAGTACTGGTCGTGTCCTTCTTCATCGGGACCCTCGGTGCGTGAGTCTCCAGGTGCAAACTTGCATCATCCACCCCTGTCCCTCCACATCGCTCCATCTTGTACCCCTAAAGCCCTATCGCCGCCCTCGAGTCCCCTAGTTTATCCCCATACCCTTTATAACCTCTCCACCATCGCCCCCGCGTTCCTCTCCATCTACCCAACACGCTCTTAACCCCCCTAAATGAGACGTTCTCAACCCTACTTATGCATCAGCACCTGAGCACCAAAAATAAAGTCCAGATCCTCCTCCTCCCTTTCAGCTCCCCTCTCCCATTCTGAATTGAATTGGCTTGGTTGAAGGTTGGGCTGGGGAATCTGCCTCTTGTGAAAACCCCCCTATCATCCTAATGTGACTTCCAGATTGAAAACCTCTGTTGTGGAACTATGCTATTCACACTTTAATTAGCACTGGAGTTCCTTGTAGGGGTGGGGGAGGAGGATTGTTAAAATGTAGTTTGTTTTTCGTTTTTGTTTTTTGGAGACGTAGTGTTACTGTCACTCAGGCTGAAGCTGTGGCTCACTGCAACCTCTGCCTCCTGGGTTCAAGGAATTTTTCTGCCTCAGCCTCCTGAGTAGCTGAGATTACAGACGCCCATCTAATTTTTTTTTTTTTTTTTTTTTTT
>NW_016108772.1:0-9632 GCF_001604975.1 Cebus imitator | reverse complement strand
AACAATTTTGCATGTTCTTCACATGTACCCCAAAACCTAAAATGCAATAAAACAAATAATTGGGAAAAAAAAAAAAAACAAAGTGCTCTGCTGTGTGTTCGTTCATCTTAGGAAGTTGCATCTATGATTAGATTCAGCGAGTTAGAGACATGTTTCTTCTAAAAGCCTTGTTTGGATATTCCTGACTGAATGGGAGTAAAGGGTTTAATTAGAAATATCTGGCTCTAATACAAAAACGGAGCTATCTAGCAGAACTATTGTCAAGGTGTATATTCAACTTACAGAGTTAAACAGATATGTGAATGTACCAGTTCAGAAACCCTTTCTTTGGAGAATCTAGAAAAAGGCATTTCCAGCCATATACAATCATATAAGTATTACCGGTAAGATCACGTCTAAACCACAGGGGAAACGTCTCTTTCAAAGTGCTCTGCTGTGTCTTCGTTCACCGTAGGAAATTGCATCTATGTTTAGACTTAGCGAGTTAGAAACACGTTTCTTCTAAAAACTGCGTTTGGACATTCCTGAGTGAATTGTTGTATAGGGTGTAATGAGAAATATCTGGCTCTAAAACAAAAACGGAGTTATCTAGCAGAATGATTGTCAAGGTGTATATTCAACCTACAGAGTTAAACAGACCTGTGAATGTAGCAGTTCAGAAAACCTTTTTGGAGAATCTAGAAAGAGATATTTCCAGCCATAAACAAGCACATAAGAATTAGAGGTAAGATCGCGTCTGAACAACAGGACAAACGTCTCTTTCAAATGGCTCTGCTGTGTGTCCATTCACCTTAGCAACTTGCATCTATGTTTAGATTCATCGACTTAGAAACACGTTTCTTCTAAAAGCAGCGTTTGGATATTCCTGAGTGAATGGAAGTATAGGGTGTTATATGAAATATCTGGCTCTAAAACAGAAAGGGAGCTATCAAGCGGAATGATTGTCAAGGTGTATATTCAACTTACAGAGTTAAACACATGTGTGAATGTATCAGTTCAGAAACCCTTTCTTTGGAAAATCTAGAAAGAGATATTTCCAACCATATATAGGCACATATGAATTAGCTTTAAGATCGCGTCTAAACCACAGGAGAAACGACTCTTTCAAACTGGTCTGCTTTGTGTTCGTTCAACTTAGGAAGTTGCATCTACGTTTACATTCATCGAGTTAGAAACACGTTTCTTCTAAAAGTTGCGTTTGGATATTCCTGAGTGAAAGGGAGTATACAGTTAAATGAGAAATATCTGGCTCCAAAACAAAAACGGAATTATCTAGCAGAATGTTTTTCAAGGTGTATATTCAATTTAGCGCGTTAAACTGATGTGTGCATGTAGGAGTTCAGAAATCCTTTCTTTGGAGAATCTGGAAAGAGATATTTCCAGTCATATACAGGCACATAAGAATTAGCGGTAATATCGCGTCAAACCACAGGAGAAACGTCTCTTTCAAAGTGCTCTGTTTTGTTTTCGTTCACCTTAGGCAGTTCTATCTATGTTTAGATTCAGCGAGTTAGAAACACATTTCTGCTAAAAGCTGCGTTTGGATATTCCTGAGTGAATGGGAATATAGTGTGTCATGAGAAATAATTGGCTCTAAAACAAAAACGGAGCTACGTAGCGGAATGATTGTCAAGTTGTATATTCAACTTACACATTTAAACATATGTGTGAATGTAGCAGTTCAGAAACCCTTTCTTTGGAGAATCTGGAAAGAGATATTTCCAGTCATATACTGGTACATAAGAATTAGCGGTAAGATCACGTCAAAACCACAGGAGAAACATCTCTTTCAAGCTGCTCTGCTGTGTGTTCCTTCACCTTAGGAAGTTGCATCTATGTTTAGATTCAGCGAGTTAGAAACACGTTTCTTCTAAAAGCTACGTTTGGATATTCCTCAGTGAATGGGAGTATAGGTTGTAAAGAGAAATATCTGGCTCTAAAACAAAAACGGAGCTATCTAGCAGAATGACTGTCAAGGTGTATATTCAACTTACAGAGTTAAACAGACCTGTGAATGTAGCAGTTCAGAAACCCGTTCTTCCTTTTTTTTCTTTTTTCTCATTAAACTTTCTTAATGGGTATCAAAATTTTGTGACATATTTTTGGTCGTTTCCATTAAAAAGTACTGATGTTAAAAACTAATAACTTAATATTGCCACAAGCAAAAAAGAAGACCAAAGTGGTCCACAAAACATTCTCCTTTCCTTCTGAAGGTTTTACGATGCATTATTATCATTAACCAGTCTTTTAGTACTAAACTTAAATGGCCAATTGAAACAAACAGTGGTGAGACTGTTCTTCCTCCATCACTGATTAAGACTGAGGTGGCAGGTATTAGGGATAATATGCATTTAGCCTTCTGAGCTTTCTGGGCAGAGTTAGTGACCTTGCCAGCTCCAGCAGCCTTCTTGTCCACTGATCTGATGATGCCCACAGCAACCGTCTGTCTCATATCACGAACAGCAAAGCGACCGAGAGGTGAATAGTGTGAGAAGCTCTCAACACACATGGGCTTGTCAGGAACCATATAAAAAATGGTAGCATCACCAGACTTCAAAAGTTTAGGGACATCTTCCAGCTTTATACCAGAACGGCGATCAATCTTTTCCTTCAGCTCAGCAAACTTGCAGGCAATGTGAGCCGTGTGGCAATCTAGTTCAGGGGCATAGCCAGCATTGATTTGGCCTGGATGGTTCAGGATAATCACCTGAGCAGTGAAGCCAGCTGCTTCCATTGGTGGGTCGTTCTTGCTGTCACCAGCAACGTTGCCACAATGAACACCCTTGACAGGCACATTCTTGACATTGAAGCCCACATTGTCCCCAGGAAGAGCTTCACTCAAATATTCATGGTGCATTTCAACAGATTTCACTTCAGTTGTAACGTTGACTGGAGCAAAGGTGACCACCATACCAGGTTTGAGAACACCAGTCTCCACTCGGCCAACAGGAACAGTACCAATACCACCAATTTTATAGAAATCCTGGAGAGGCAGGTGCAAGGGCTTGTCAGTTGGACGAGTTGGTGGTAAGATGCAGTCTAGAGCCTCAAGCAACGTGGTTCCACTGGCGTTGCCATCCTTACGGGTGACTTTCCAACCCTTGAACCAAGGCAGGTTAGCACTTGGCTCCAGCATGTTGTCACCATTCCAACCAGAAATTGGCACAAATGCTACTGTGTCGGGGTTGTAGCCAATTTTCTTAATGTAAGTGCTGACTTCCTTAACGATTTCCTCATATCTCTTCTGGCTGTAGGGTGGCTCAGTGGAATTCATTTTGTTAACACCAACAGTTAGTTGTTTCACACCTAGTGTGTAAGCCAGGAGGGCATGCTCTCGGGTCTGCCCATTCTTGGAGCTACCAGCTTCAAATTCACCAACACCAGCAGCGACAATCAGGACAGCACAGTCAGCCTGAGATGTCCCTGTAAAGATGTTTTTGATGAAGTCTCTGTGTCCTGGGGCATCAGTGATAGTCATGTAGTACTTGCTGGTCTCGAATTTCCACAAGGGGATATCAATGGTGACACCACGTTCACGCTCGGCTTTCAGTTTATCGAAGATCCAGGCATACTTGAAGGAGCCCTTTTCCATCTCAGCAGCCTCCTTCTCAAACTTTTCAATGGTTCTTTTATCGATGCCACCGTATTTGTAGATTAGATGGCCAGTAGAGTTGGACTTGCCCGAATCTACACGTCCAATGACGACAATGTTGATATGAGTCTTTTCCTTTCCCATTTGGGCTTTTAGGGGTAGTTTTCACGACACCTATGTTCTGGCGGCAAACCCGTTGCGAAAAACCAGAGACCCTTTCTTTGGAGAATCTAGAAAGAGATATTTCCAGCCATATACAGGCACATAAGAACTAGCGGTAAGATCGCGTGTAAACCACAGGAGAAGCGTCCCTTTCAAACTCTTCTGCTGTGTGTTCGTTCACCTTAGGAAGTTACATTTATGTTTAGATTCAGCGAGTTAGAAACACGTTTCTTCTAAAAGCTGCGTTTGGATATTCCTGAGTGAATGGAAGCCTAGGGTGTAATGAGAAATATCTGGCTCTAAAACAAAAACGGAGCTGTCTAGCAGAATGATTGTCAACGTGTATATTCAACTCACAGAGTTAAACATATGTGTGAATGTAGCAGTTCAGAAACCCTTTCTTTGGAGGATCTAGAAAGAGATATTTCCCGCCATATACAGGCATATAAGAATTAGCACTAAGATCGCGTCTAAACCACAGGAGAAACGTCTCTTTCAAACTGCTCTGCTCTGTGCTCGTTCAGCTTAGGAAGTTGCATCTATGTTTAGATTCACTGAGTTAGAAACACGTTTCTTCTAAAAACTGCGTTTGGATATTCCTGAGTGAATGGGAGTATAAGATGTAATGAGAAATATCTGGCTCTAAAGCAAAAACGGAGCTATCTAGCAAAATGATTGTGAAAGTGTATATTCAACTTAGAGAGTTAAACAAATGTGTGAATGTAGCAGTTCAGAAACACTGTCTTTGGAGAATCTAGAAAGACATATTTCCTGACATATACAAGCACATAAGAATTAGCGGTAAGATCGTGTCTAAAGCACAGGAGAAACGTCTCTTTCAAACTGCTCTACTGCGTGTTTGTTCACCTTAGAAACTTGCGTCTATGTTTAGATTCAGCGAGTTAGAAACACGTTTATTCTAAAGCTGCGTTTGGATAATCCTGAGTGAAAGGGAGTATAGGGTGTAATGAGAAATATCTGGCTCTAAAACAAAAACCGAGCTATCTATCAGAATGATTATCAAGGTGTATATTTAATGTACAGAGTTAAGCAGATGTGTGAATGTAGCAGTTCAGAAATCCTTCCTTTGGAGATCTAGAAAGAGATATTTCCAGCCATATCAGGCACATAAGAATTAGCGGTACGATCGCCTCTAAACCACAGGAGAATCGCCTCTTTCAAACTGCTCTGTTGTGTGTTCGTTCACTATAGGAAGTTGCATATATGTTTCGATTCAGCGAGTTAGAAAGACTTTTCTTCTAAAAGCTGTGTTTTCATATTCTTCAGTGCAAGGGAGTTTAGGGTTTAATGAGAAATATCTGGCTCTAAAAAAAACGGAGCTGTCTAGCAGAATTATTGTCAAGGTGTATATTCAACTTAGGGAGTTAAACAGATGTGTGTGTGCAACAGTTCGGAAACCCTTCCTTTGGAGAATCTAGAAACAGGCATTTCCAGAAATATACTTGCACATAAGAATTAGCAGTAAGATCGCCTCTAAACCACGAGAGAAACGTCTCTTTCAAACAGCTCTGCTGTGTGTTCATTCACCTTAGGAATTTGCATCTATGTTTAGATTCAGCGAGTTAGAAACAAGTTTCTTCTAATAGCTGCATTGGATATTCTTGAGTGAATGGGAGTAGAGGGTGTTATGAGAAATATCTGGCTCTAAAACAAAAACGGAGCTATCTAGCAGAATGCTGTTAAAGGTGTATATTCAACTTTCCGAGTTAAACAGGTGTGTGAATGTAACAGTTCAGAAATCTTTTCTTTGCAGAATCTAGAAACAGACATTTCAAGCCATATTCAGGCACATAGGAATTAGTGGTAAGATCGCATATAAACCATAGGAGAAACGAACCCTTGAAACTGCTCTGCTGTGTCCTCATTCACCTTAGGAAGTTGCATCTACTTTTAGATACAGTGAGTTAGAAACACGTTTCTTCTAAAAGCTGCGTTTGTATATTCCTCAGTGAATGGGATCATAGGGTGTTGTGAGAAATATCTGGCTCTAAAACAAAAACGGAGGTATCTAGAAAAATGATTGTCAAGGTGTATATTCAATTTACCAAGTTAAACACATGTGTAAATGTAGCAGTTCACTAATATTTTCTTTGGAGAATCTAGAAACAAACATTTCTAGCCATACACAGGCACATAAGAATTAGAGGTAAGATCGCGTCTGAACAACGGAAGAAATGTATCCTTGAAACTGCTCTGCTGTGTGTTCGTTAGCATCAGGAAGTTGCATCTATGTTTACATTCAGTGAGTTAGAAACACTTTTCTTCTAAAAGCTGCGTTTGGATATTCCTGAGTGAATGGGAATATAGGGTGTAGCGAGAAATATCGGTCTCTAAAACAAAAACGGAGCTATCTAGCAGAATCATTGTCAAGGTGTATATTTAACATACAGAATTAAACAGATGTGTGAATGTAGCAGTTCAGAAACACTTTCTTTGCAGAATCTAGAAACTGATATTTTCAGCTATATACAGGCACATAAGAATTAGCATTAATATCTCGTCTAAACCAGAGGAGAAACGTCTCTTTCAAACTGCTCTGCTCTGTGTTCGTTCACCTTAGGAAGTTGCATCTCTGTTTAGATTCAGCGAGTTAGAAACACGTTTCTTCTAAAAGCTGCGTTTGGATATTCCTGAGTGAATGGGAGTATAGGGTGTAATGAGAAATATCTTTCTCTAAAACAAAAACCGAGCTATCTAGCAGAAGTATTGTCAAGGTGTGTATTCAACATATAGAGTTTAACAGGTGTGTGAATTTAGCAGTTCAGAAACCCTTACTTTGGAAAAACTAGGAAGGGATACTTCCAGCCATATACAGGCACATAAGAATTAGCGGTAAGATCGCGTCTAAACCACAGGAGAAATGTCTCTTTCAAACTGCTTTGCTGTGTGTTCGTTCACCTTAGAAAGTTGCATCTATGTTTTGATTCAGTGAGTTAGAAACACGTTTCTTGTACAAGCTGCGTTTGGATATTCCTGAGTGAATTGGAGTATAGGGTGTAATGAGAAATATCTGGCTCTACAACAAAAACAGAGATATCTAGCAGAATGATTGTCAAGGTTTATATTCAACTTACAGAGATAAAGAGATTTGTGAATGTAGCAGTTCAGAAACACTTTCTTTGGAGAATCAAGAAAGAGGTGTTTCCAGCCGTATACAGGCACATAAGAATTAGCGGTAAGATCGCATCTAAACCACAGGAGAAACGTCTCTTTCAAGCTGCTCTGCTTTGCGTGCGTTTATCTTAGGAAGTTGCATCTATGTTTAGATTCAGTGAGCCAGAAACAAGTTTCTATAAAAGCTGCCTTTGGATGTTCCTGAGTGAATGGGAGTATAGGGTGTAATGAGAAATATCTGCTCTAAAACAAAAACGGAGCTATCTAGCAGAATGATTGTCAAGGTATATATTCAACGTACAGTGTTAAACAGATGTGTGAATGTAGCAGTTCAGAAACCATTTCTTTAGAGCATCTGGAAAGAGATATTTCCAGCCATACACAGGCACATCAGAATTAGAGGTATGATCGTGTCTAAACCAGAGGAAAAACGTCTATTTCAAACTGCACTGCTGTGTGTTCTTTCACCTTAGGAATTTGCATCTATGTTTAGATTCAGCGAGTAAGAAACACGTTTATTCTAAAGGCAGTGTTTGGATTTTCCGGAGTGAATTGGAGTATAGGGTGTAATGAGAAATATCTGGCTCTGAAACAAAAAAGGATCTATCTAGCATAATAATTTTCAAGGTGTGTCTTCACCTTACAGATTTAAACAGATCTGTCAATGTAGCAGTTCAGAAACCCTTCCTTTTGAGAATCTAGAAAGAGATATATCCAGCCATATACAGGCACATAAGAATGAGCATTAAAATCACGTCTAAACCACAGGAGAAACGTCTCTTTCAAACTGCTGTGCTGTGTGTTCGTTCACCTTAGGAAGTTGCATCTATGTTTCGATTCAGCGAGTTAGAAACACGTTTCTTCTAAAAGCTGCGTTTGGATATTCCTGAGTGAATGGGAGTTTAGGGTTTAATGGAAAATATCTGGCTCTATAACAAGCGGAGGTATCCAACAGATTCATTATCAAGGTGTATATTCAACTTACAGGATTAAATAGATGTGTGATTGTAGTAGTTCAGAAACCCTTTATTTGGAGAATCTAGAAAGAGATATTTCCAGCCATATACAGGCATATAAGAATTAGCAGTAAGTTCACATCTAAACGACAGGGGAAATGTCTCTTTCAAACTGCTCTGCTGTGTTCGTTCGCCTTAGGAAGTTTCATCTATGTTTAGATTCAGCGAGTTAGAAACACGTTTCTTCCAACAGCTGCGTTTGGATATTCCAGAGACAATGGGAATATAGTGTGTAATGAGAAATATCTGGCTGTAAAAGAAAAATGGAGCTATCTAGCAGAATTATTGTCAAGGTGTATATTTAACATACAAAGTTAAACAGATATGTGAATGTAGCAGTTCAGAAACCCTTTCTTTGGAGAATCTAGAAATTCATATTTTCAGTGATATACAGGCACATAAGAAATAGTGGAAAGATTACGTCTAAACCACAGGAGAAACGTCTCTTTCAAACTGCTTTACTGTGTGTTCCTTCACCTTAGGAAGTTGCATCTATGTTTAGATTCAGTGAGTTAGAAACAGGTTTCCTCTAAAAGCTGCGTCTGGAAATTCCTGAGTGAATGGGAGTATAGGGTGTTATGAGAAATATCTGGCTCTAAAACAAAAACTGAGGTATCTATCAGAATGATTGTCAAGCTGTATATTCAACTTACAGAGATAAACAGATGTGTGAATGTAGCAGTTAACAAATCCTTTCTTTGGAGAATCTAGAAAGAGATATTTCCAGCGATATACAGGCAAATAAGAATTAGTGGTAAGATCACATCTAAACCACAGGAGAAACGTCTCTTTTAAGCTGCTATGCTGTGTGCTCCTTCACCTTATGAAACTGCATATATGTTTAGATTCAGGGAGTTAGAAACACGTTTGTTCTAAAAGCTCCGTTTGGATATTCCAGAGTGAATGGGAGTATAGAGTGTAATGAGAAATATCTGGCTCTAAAACAGAAACGGAGCTATCTAGCATAATGATTGTCAAGCTGTATATTCAACTTACAGAGGTAAACAGATCTGTGAATGTAGCAGTTCGGAAACCCTTCCTTTGGAGAATCTCGAAAGAGATATTTCCACCCACATATAGGCACATAAGAATTAGCGGTAAGATCGTGTCTAAACCACAGGAGAAACGTCTCTTCCAAAATGCTCTGCTGTGTGTTCGTTCACCTTAGGAAGTTGCATCTATGTTTAGATTCAACGAGTTAGAAACACGTTTCTTCTATAAGCTGCGTTTGGATATTCCTGAGTCAATAGGGGGTTAGGGTGAAATGAGAAATATCTGGCTCTATAAACAAAACGGAGCTATCTAGCAGAATGATTGTCAAGGTGTATATTCAACGTACAGAGTTAAACAGAGGCATGAATGTAGTAGTTCAGAAACCCTTTCCTTGGAGAATCTATAAAGAGATATTTCCAACCATATGCGGGCATGTAAGAATTAACGGTAAGTTTGAGTCTAAACCACAGGAGAAACGTCTCTTTCAAACTGTTCTGCTCTGAGTTCCTTCAGCTTAGGAAGTTGCATCTATGTTTAGATTCAGCGAGTTTGAAACACCTTTCTTCTTTTTTTGTGTTTTTTTTTCCCATTCATTTATTTTATTGCATTTTAGGTTTTGGGGTACATGTGGCGAACATGCAGAATTGTTGCATAGGTACACATGTGGCAGTGTGATTTGCTGCCTTCCTCCCCATCACCTACATCTGGCATTTCTCCACTTGCTATCTCTCCCC
>NW_016108771.1:7316-9653 GCF_001604975.1 Cebus imitator | reverse complement strand
GCAGAGATGGGGAAAGGAACGGAGACGGAGAGGGAGGGAGGGGTGGAGAGAGGAAAGGACGGATGAATAGAGGGATCTTGGGAGGGAGAGAGGGAGGGAAAGAAAAACTGGGGACTGAGGGAGGGAAGGATGAAGAGAGGGAGGGAGAAAGTGAGGGAGGGAAGAACTGAGGGAGGAAGGGAAGCAAAGAGACAGGGAGGGAGGGAAGGAGAGAAGAAGAGACCCTGTGGACTATTTCCCGAGCTCTGTGGGGGCACAGAGACTTCCAGGGAAGCCTGGAAAATCAGCATTGTGCCAGTGCTCCCTTTTCCAGTGTCCAAACAGGCCATATTGGAAACTCCCCGTGCTGCAGGGAAACAGTAATCATTCTCTGTGGTTTCACTCTCATCTCCTACATGAAAATTAACGAGATCCACACACCTGCGTGTGTGTGACTATCACCGCAACTTCGACACCCGCTCTGGCAATAGAGCCAGCAGCCTGATCTTGGGAAAAGGGGACCGATGGACATCCAGACACCCCCCACCCACCACCACCACCGCTAGCAAACCCTCCTCCCCCCACACGCAGGCGCACACACAGACACAAAGACAAAGACACAGACAAAGCTTGAAGGAGAGTAAGGCAGAGAGGGATGGAGAGATAGAAATGGAGGGAGAGAGAGAGACAGCGATAGAGAAAGAGAGAGAAGGAAGGGAGAGAGGGAGATGCGACAGAGAGTGCGCCAGATGGAGAGGGAAGAAAAAGAGAGAGGGTGAGGAGGTAGAGAGCTAGAGGGTAGAGCCTTGGAGAAGGAGCGCTCTGCTTTGGTAGACAGGGCCCGTTTGAGCAGGCAGGGTAGGGTGGAAGGTGCTTGGTCCGGGCCAGAACAGGGTGACAGGGCCACCCACGCGGGAGTACCAAGGGAGCCCTGAGACATGTTTTTTCTTGGATTGGTTGGTTGCTTTGGTGGTGCGTTTTATAGGCCCTTGCTTTGTTAGCTCCTCCTTGCTGTCTTGCTGCAGCGGGCCCCGAAATTTGTAGAGTGTGCCGGTCCTCGCGAGAGCCACGGCGCAGAGCATGACCACGGGCCCGAGGCCTGGGTGTCTCTCGTGTCTTCAAGACTGAAGTTTACACGAAGCCGGTGACAATGGGAATTCTGGTGCACAGGGAGGGTTTTCATGGTGGCTGGCAAAGGCAATGATCTTTCCGCGGGGAAAGTAGCCCATGCGTTCTGGAGCGGAGGTCTTGGCTGGTATCTGTGGAAACTGCTGCCCCTGCCCGCCCCTTTACCCGGCTTAAATGGTTGCAGCGACGCCAGATGAGTGAATTGAATTGCCTGGGCAACCCAGGAGCAGGTAGACACCAGGAATGGCTGGGAATCCGCGCCTGCACTTTCTGCGTCGGGTCCCAGCCTGCCCCTCCACGTCAGGGCTGGTGCTGAACTTCTGATGGGGCTGAGGCAAGGCGGAAGAAGTTGGATGCTGCTGCCTGGCGGCCAGTTAGCAGCCGACCCCTACTAAGAGGTCCTGGGCTGAGGCGGGGGAGCAGGCGGGTGGAAAATGGGTAGCAGAGTCAAGGGGCGGTTGGAAGCAAGACGTCGAAAGGGGAAAGGGGGGAGGCAGAAGGAAGCCAAAATCCGACAGCACCCGGTTTTCCCAGGCGGGTTTCCACGCCAAGTACTAATTAGGCCGAACACTGCTTAGCTTCCGAGATCAGAGAAGACCCGGCGCCTTTAGCGTGGTCTGGCCAGAGACGCCGGCAGCGGACCCTGGCAGCCACAAGAGCCCCGCGTGGCCATGCGCACCGTACTCCAAGGGTCACTGCCACCCCAGGGCCTCGGGGCTCGGATCAGGGACCTTCCAGCTCTCCCGGCGGCCGGGTTGCTTTCCCCTTCTACAACCTGAGCACTACTGGCACTCCGCTGCGCCTTCTGGCGCCCTCCAGGAACCTCCGGCGGTCGCTGGCGGGCGGAAGGAGCAGGGGACTACCGCTGCGCAGCCCTGTTGCCGCGCCAAGATGCCGAAGGCCTCCGTCTCCTGCCCAGGCTCTGGCCTCTCCGGGAGGTTTTTTTTCCGTCGACCTTCCAGGCCTTCTTCCCGCTCCCGAGCTCCCGAGCTTCCACCACATGGGGCGCTCAGGACGGGTTGCGCTCTGAGGCTTCAGGGCTCAGGGCTCACGGTCCTTGGATCCCCTCCGGTCTCCTGCCTTGCCGCGGAGAAATTGGTTTGGATCCCTCCCCAACCCTCCTGCAAGGCCCTCTTTTGCCCCATTCACCCAGATCCTCCAGGGCTGCCCAGGGGAAACAGCCTGCCCAGCCCCTCAGGACCTTTTCCTCACAACGCCCCCACCACTGTC
>NW_016108771.1:0-1559 GCF_001604975.1 Cebus imitator | reverse complement strand
TGAGGAACGAATATCGCCGACCCCACATTTCCCAGCATCATCCCCACATGGTGCTGAGCTTGGGGTGCCCAGGCCAACAGCCCACTGATGCAGCAGCCCGAGGAATGCTGTGTCCTGGAGGGACCTGCGGGGCCTCAGGGGCATTTCACAGTCAGAGCACCTCCCTGACTTTGTCATTCACCCACCCTATGCCTCAGTTTCCTCCAGTATGACACAAGAGAGAAACCCCGCCCACAGACCTGGGGACCCAGCGAGGCACACCAGGTTAAATGGCTGAAGTGTACAAAAGCTGGACTGAGTTCCTGCCTGGGGTATCTTGCCCTGGGACTGAGGTCCACCAGTCCATGGCCAGGCCAGTCTGTGGAGGACGGCTCCGAGTTCCAACTCCCTGCAGTTGAGGCCCCAGCGCCCTGAGGGAGGCGAAGCAGGGGATGGAGTGGAAGTATGCCCCGTCATAAGAGCCCTGGGCAAACCTGAGAGAACAAGCATTAACCTGAGACTCAAGTCTGAGGCCGGCTTCACAAAAAGACTTGGGTTTGGGGTGATGTGAGGGCCGGGTCAGGGAACAAAGCCTCTGGTTTTAGACCCACAGGAAGATCTGTGAAGTGCTCTTGGGTAGAGCACATGTTGCCAGGTGTGTGCTTGAAAAGAGCCTAAGAAGAGGGGGCGCCTGGAAGGAACCCTGACGCCATGGGAGAGGGTCCAGCCTTCCCGCTTGGCATCTGGGCACATTCTGCAAAGTTTTTTTTAAGAAAGGCAGAAAATTTAAAAAAAAAAAAAAATCCAGAGGCCAGCAGGGCTTAATGGGGCTTTACTGGAACTATCTGGCCTAATCCTCCAAACAAACCGGCCACAGCAGCCCATCAGTCCTCTGGGGCAGGTGAGGAACCTGAGGTCCGAGGAGGACACCCAAAAGGTCCAGACAGAGCCCCCTAGGCCCCCACGCGTGCCCCATGGCAGCTCCAACCCCTGCTTTTTCACTAGTGAGGCACTGGGGCTGCTGGGCCACTGCCACTCCCGCAGGCGGGGAAGCATCTTCACGCTGCCGCCTGGCTGAGGACAGGGACGCCGCCCTCCCTCGACGCCGGAGCTGGCTGCACCAGGGAATGCGGCCGCGGGGGTCCGGGAGCCTGGCAGCCGCACATTTGCAGTGGCCCGCGCACCCGCTCCTGCCCTCCCGCAGGCTCTGCCAGGACCCGATGCCCCGTCCGACCCTGCGGGGCTGCGGCCCCCCAGCCTGCGACAGCCGCCCGGCCCGGCATTTGGAGCACTCCCCGGGGCAGAGGCCGCGGCGTCCTCAGACTGCCGCCCTGGCCTGCGACCCCCACGCCCGGCTCTGACCCCAGCCGAGGAGGGCAATCGGTCACCTGGGCTGGGAGGGCGGCGCAGGGGCGGAAGCGGCTGTGCAGGCTCCTGCTCGCGACTTCCTTGCCTGCCGGCCGGCGCAGACCTCCCGGACCGCCTGGCGCCTCCGCCTCTCCCTGCCGCGGTCCCTCCGGTCCCTCCCTGGGGGCTGCTGAGCCCTCCCGGGACAGGGGCCATAAGCTCTCCAGAGCTGT
>NW_016108770.1:5756-9670 GCF_001604975.1 Cebus imitator | reverse complement strand
CGCATGGGGCAAAGCAGCGGCGCGGGCCGACACAGCTGCGGTGGCCCAAACAGCCGCACTGGTGACCTGTGGAGCTCCTCCGCCTGGGAATTTCCTAGTCTGTGGGCAATAAAAATGCAGTGTCCACTCACCCTCTGCGCTTTCACTGGGAGCTGCAATCCTGAGCTGTTCCTAAACGGCCATCTTGGATAGACACCTACATTCAGTTTTCTAAGGATGCCCTCCAATCAATGGTAAAATGCAGACATGATGCAAGATTTCATATCTTTGATAAAACTATTCTCATTATTTTGTATCCTCACAGTAATAACTCTGATATCCACTTTATGCAGGGTCTGCTATAACTAGGATGTCAGAAAAACATTAAGGCTGGATCTACGAGAGGCAAGTGTTTCCAAACAGCAGTAATAGCCCCTTGACCCCCACCCCGCTTCATATATCTATACAGTTGTTCTACAGCCAGGCAGGGTGCAAGCTCACGACCTCCACTCAGGAGTCTCAAGATCCCCTCTTGACTGGGCAAGAAGCAAACATTTGGGGAGAACGCTGGAAACATAGGCTGTCTCTAAAAGAATCCAGTGGCCACACTGTGGTGTAGTCGGTCCAGCACCTGTTACCAATTAAATAGCCAATCCATTCACCACTAAGTAGATCCCACTAGTTGGTTGGTTGATGATTGCTGCTAGGTGGTCCCCTCCCCAGTGAGAAAGATTGATGCACATCGTCTTACACAAGCTTTCCAGAGAAGTTGACTTTGCTGAAGTTTGGAGATGACGGAGAGAATTTACTTTGGAGAAACAGAAATATCTATAAAATAAAATTTTAAATTCCTGTTTCTACAGTCTTGTAATCATTTCTGTAACTTGGCTTACAAACTCCTGCCCTGCTGTTCAGGCTTCTAGCTGTTCTGTCTCCCAGGCTCCATCCTTTATATAATAAAAAAAATCATATTTTTCTTCTCTTTTCTTTTTGAAATGGAGTCTGACTCTGTCACCCAGGTTGGAGTGCAATGGCGCAATCTCGGCTCACTGCAACCTCCGCCTCCCAGGTCCAAACAATTCTAATGCCTCAGCCTCCCGAGTAGTTGGGATTTAAGGCACATGCCACCACACCTGGCTAATTTCTGTATTTTTAGCAGAGATGAGATTTCACCATGTTGGCCAGGCTGGTCTCGAATTCCTGGCGTGAAATGATCTACCCACCTCAGCCTCCCAAAGTGCTGGGATTACAGGCATGAGCCACCATGCCTGGGGCCCCTTAAAAAGTCCTATTTTCTTATACAGAAAGATTGAAGTCACTGCAATCTTCAAACTCATCTCAAGGCCTCCCAATACACAGTTGAAGAGCCAGAAGAATCTTTGAAATTATGGCTGCTTGGGTCAGCCACAGCACATTTTAAGAACACAGACAAATCTTTCTCCATTTTTCATCACAAGGTAGATTGTAAGGCACAAAGAATGACTTCCTGATTATCAGAACAATCAAATAATAAAAGCAGTGCCCAGAGAAAATTATAATGTGCCACAGTTGAAAATGCTGTGAAAAGATAAATAGCAATCTCTCCTGGATAAAGTGCCTAGAATAAGATTATATTTTAGAAATCTGAAGTCATCCTTGATAACAAAGTTCTTACTTTGTGTGTGTGTGTGTGTGTGTGTGCATGCATTTCCATGTGTTTTTATTTGTTTTTATCTCATTAAAATTTTTTTCACTTCAGCAAGTGCATCATTGACAATGTCTCTCAATTTTCTTTGTGATAGTTAATTTCCACATAAGCAGTCATCAAATTATAACATAATTCTAAACTACATTCATGTAATAGGCTAGCTTCTAAAACTCTGGAAAAGAGTAAATATCTTTTTCCTTAGAAAAGCATGCACATTCAATGTTTCTGACCCACTTTCCTCATCAAACTTCGAAGAGTGCAGATGAAAGAAGCTGAAAAGGTTAAACCTCTGAACACTTATTACTTTTACTTATTAATGAGAAATACATAAGTGAATTTGTGACTTTCATGCTGTTTAAAACAGCCTTATTAAAGAGCCATAATTTGTGTGTTTGTGTGTGTGTGTGTGTTGGTACTCGCCATAAGTTGCATTTGAAGTACTCTGATGACATCAGTGGCCTGACACTCCTTGCCATCATCCATCACTTCTACACAACTGCCACAACCACTTTACAGGACTCTGTCAATTTCACAGAGGACTACTCATTTCCCTAGATTCTTGTTGTCATCAGCATTAAGGTGGTTGATTCAGTCTTCAGCACAAAGGGCCTCCACCAACTTGACATACACAGGCTCATCACAGTTGAGGCAAGCACAAAAAGATAGGCTTGGCACTTGTTTAAGACTTTGGCAGCTTCAAGAATTCCATGTGCTAGGCCATCATGGATAAGAGTGGTCTTCAGCACCTCTTGTAAAACAGTATTAACGTCCATTATACCTCCAGCAGTAATGCCTTCCTCGGCCATGGCAGTGGGTTACTTGTGAAGCGGAATCTTGGACGCACCTGAACCTCCACCACCACACAACTGGGTGGTGACAGGGTAAGAAGAGGCATAATTTACAAATCTTGAAATTTGTTCATCATAGTACAATGATTTCTTATAAATTTATAGAGTTGTATAAATTTATACATCCACCACTATTCACTTAAAAAATATTTTCATCACTCCAAAAAAGTTCCCACTCTCAGCTCCAGGAAACAATTGATTTTTTTTTTTTTTTGGTCTGTATAAGGTTTGCCTTTTCTTTAGTTTTCTTGCAAATGAAATTATACAAGAGAGTCTTCTGTGTCTGGCTTCTTTCATTTAACATAATGTTTTAGGGTTCATTCATATTGTAGCATGTATCAATAGGCATTCCTTTTTATTGCTGAATATTATTCCACTCTGTAGATAATAGATCACATTGTATTTATCCACTTATTAGTTTGTGAACATCTGAATTGTTTTCACTTTTGGCTATTATACATAATGCTGTTATGAACATTCATGTGCAAATTTTATGTGAGTGCATGTTTCCAATTCTCTTGGATATATGTCTAAGAGTGGAATTTCTGAATTAAATATAGAAAGAGATTCCATATGTACCTTGTTGAGGAACTGCCAAACTGTTTTCCATAGCAGTTGCAGTACTTTTGCATTCCCAACCAGCAATGCCTTAGATTTCCAATTTCTACATACATCTTAGCAAAACTTGATATTGCCCATCTTTATTATTATAGGCATTTTAGTAGGTATGTAATAATGGTGTGTAGTTTAATTTTGCATTTCCCTAATGATTAATAGTGTTAAGCATTTCTTCACAAACTTATTAGCCATTTTGTATTTTCTTCATTAAATGTTTATTAAGGTCGGGTGTGGTGGCCCACACCTGTAATCCCAGCACTTTGGGAGGCCAATGTGGGTGGATCACCTGAGCTTAGGAGTTCCAGATGAGCTGGCTAACAGGATGAAACCCCATCTCTACTAAAAATACAAAAATTAGCTGGGGCTGGATGGATGGTTCATGCCTGTAATTCCAGCACTTTGGGAGGCTGAGGCGGGTGGATCACCTGAGGTCAGGAGTTTGAGACCATGCTAACCAACATGAAGAAACCCCAACTCTACTAAAAATACAAAATTAGCCAGGTGTGGTGGCACATGCCTGTGATCCCACCTCCTCAGGAGTCTGAGGCAGGAGAATCGCTTGAACTTGGGGAGCGGAGGTTTTGGTGAGTCAAGATTGTGCCATTGCACTCCAGCTTGCACAACAAGAGCAAAACTCCGTCTCGAAAAAAAAAAATTAACCAGGTGTGGTGGTGCACATCTGTAATCCCAGCTATTCCAGAGGCTGAGGCAAGAGAATCACTTTAACCCAGGTGGCAGAGGTTGCTGTGAGCTGAGATTGTGCCACTGCACTCCAGCCTGGG
>NW_016108770.1:3162-4347 GCF_001604975.1 Cebus imitator | reverse complement strand
AAGAGACATCTGCTTTGGAGGAATTTGCAGATTTCCAAGAAAGATATTGCTGATCCTTTAAATAAAAATGAAAGAAAAATTCGTTTTTAAAAAACTGAGTCTACAGATTGTAAAAACACATAAATTAGAAGCTCTAAAAAGAATGAAAATGAAAATAAAATCATTCTCTGAATGGAGAAGCAGAAAATGAAGACTATTTTATAACTATGGTATCACAATCACTAATCCAGAAACCCCACTGAAGGGACTGTGGTGACTATGAGGAATTCATTCCATGTTGTTTGTGTGGTGCTGACCCTGCCCATTCACCTCCAGCAGCTAACACACAACTCTGGCCTATCCAGTCACTGTATTGCATCCCCTTAAACCTTAGCATTGGTTCAGGAAGAAGCACATGGACCGATCCCCCCACAGCCCTCCCTGCAGCTTCCTCTGGAAGAAACAAGAGGTCAGTAGGCATAAGGATAATGTAAGCCTGGAGCTGTAGTCTGCTCAAGTGATTACTACTACTCAAGTTGTAGTCTGCTCACTTTTCCCCCACTATTTAGCAGTCGTGGGATTTGGGAGGTGTATTAGTCTATTTTCATGCTGCTGAAAAAGACATACCTGAGACCAGGTAATTTACAAAAGAAAGAGGTGTAATGGACATACAGTTCCAAGTGGCTGGGGAGGCCTCACTATCATAAAGGAAGGCAAGGAGGAGCAAGTCACATCTTACATGAATGGCAGCAGGCAAAAAGAGAGCTTGTGTAGGGAAACTCCCATTTTTAAAACTATCAGATCTTGTGAGACTCATTCATTATCACAACAGTGCAGGAAAGACCTGCCTCCATAATTAAATCACCTCTCACTGGGTTCATCTCATCACTTGTAGGAATTGTGGGAGTTGCAATTCAAGATGAGATTTGGGTGGGGACACAGACAAACCATATCATGAGGCATTAAAAAAAATCAATTATACTGTCTCCTTCTACAGTGCAAGGCACTCCCTGTAGCCATAGTGAATGGTCCAGAAGTAAGCTAATCAAGGCAAGCTACAAGGCTTTCAATCAACCCTTTGGGAACTACATGCTCTCTTCCCCAGGAAATGATACCATAGCCTAGCCTGAGGATAAACATAACACATAGGAAATGGCAAGGCCCACAGAATCCCAGAGACAGATTGATGAGGCCACTCTTAAAGAT
>NW_016108770.1:0-1025 GCF_001604975.1 Cebus imitator | reverse complement strand
AAGTGCTGGAATTACAGGTATGTCACTTGTCTTCTGATCTTTAAAATCATCCAGTATATCTGTGAAAGCAAGCATGGAAGGACATGGATGAGAGCACACTGCTATTGATCCACAGTCATCTGTCCTTTTTTCACCAGCAATCTCTTTTCATGCAGGCCTGCTCAATCCAACTTTAGGCTGTTTATCTTTACTCCAACCCTGCCTACCAACAGAACATTGCATCTGCTTATTACTCCTGATTCCTTATGGAGAACTATGGCACCCTGGGCAAAAAACACCTTGTCTTGAAGCCCAGCCCAGGCTCCTCGGACTTGTCCAGGCTGAGCCCTTAGCACACACCTATTAAGAGAAAGAATCAAACAGTGGTAACATGACTTTCTACTGGTTCCTTTGCCTTTTGTGACCATTCCATTTCAATTCTTTTCAAAAGCTGTATTGCCCATATCTGTTCCTTAAACACTAGCAAGTCCCCAGGTTTAAGTGCCACATACTAATTTCCATTTTAATTAAATCCACAGAAATTCAGTGTTCTGTCCAAGTCTATAGTGGCAAAATCAGGCTTGGAATTCAACATTCTAAAGTCCAGGAGAGGATTCAGTTAATTTCTACATCTGGTAGAACAATCTGTAATAGCTTTAATTGGATAAACATCTTGAAAAACTTTGTATTTGATTCTGGGGGTGATGTTTTTTTCTTTTTCTTTTCCTTTTTGTAAAGACAGGGTCTTGCTATGTTACTCAGGTCGGTCTCAAAATCCTGGGCTCAAGCAATCATCCCACCTCAGCCTCCCACAGTTCTAAGCTTACAGAGATGAGCCCCTACTGTGCTCAGCCTGGAAGTGATGTTTTTAGGCAGAATATTGATATATAAATACATTCCAAATGAAGAATCCAAAAGACATTATTTGGTGGGGAAAGGGAAAGGAAAGGGATCAAGAATGTTCTCTCTTGAGAAAAAAAATTCTTAGGAGAGAACAAATGGCTGTCTCAAATATCTAAATGTCTGGACTGTATAAAGGAAACTAG
>NW_016108769.1:11154-13745 GCF_001604975.1 Cebus imitator | reverse complement strand
CCTCCCAGGTTCAAGCAATTCCCCTGCCTCAGCCTCCTGAGTAGCTGGGATGACAGGTGCCTGCCACTATGCCTGGCTAAGTTTTGTATTTTTAGTAGAGACGGGGTTTCTCTATATTGGTCAGGCTGGACTTGAACTCCCGACCTCAGGTGATCCGCCTGCCTTGGCCTCCCAAAGTGCTGGGATTACAGGCCTGACCCACTGTGCCAAGCCACATAGCATATTCTTTAAGTGTAGGGGTGTCTGAGTTAATTCATGCCGGGCATGGCCTTAGGTCCTGTTCATACTCTGGAATCTTATTGCTACAGAGTCCATTCCGTCATTCTTATAATCTCCATTTTAACATGAATGCTGGTCAGTTGTGTCTAAGCCACAAAAGGGAGGGGGTAGAACAGGGCATATCTGACCTCCCATTCTATCATGACTGGGAACTCAGTTTTTAAGGTTTCTCTGGGATCCTTTTGGCCAAGGGGATCCACTCAGTTGGTTGGGAGGCTTAGGACTTTATTTTTAGTTCTCAGACCTGAGCCAGAAGTTCAGCATGCTCAGCTCTCTTGCCATGTGATGACCTACACTACCTCGGGATCCCACAAAGAGTCCCCTCTAGCAGGAAGGATCTCACCAGTGCAGCCCCTCAACCTTAGACTTCTCAGCCTCCATAACTTTAAGAAAGAAATTCCTTTTCTTTATAAATTTGCCAGTTTCAAGTATTCTGTTATAAGCAACAGAAAGCCGACTAAGACATAGACCCATCACCTTGATCTCTGCCTTCATGTTGACATGGCATTTTCCCTGTGTGTGTCTTTCTCTGTGTCCAAATTTCCCTTGTTTTATGAGGATATAAGTCACACTGAATCAGGGTCCGTTCTCATGACCTCATCTTCACTTGCTTCTGCAAAGATCCTATTTCCAAATAACGGTCACATTCTGAGCTACTGGGAGTTGGGACTTAAACATCGTTTGGGTGGACACAATTACCCGTAACAGTGATAATGATGGTGGTGATGGTGATGATGATGATGAAGGTGAAAGTGAAGGAGGGGAGAAGACAGGTGCTCTTGGAGATAGAATTCCATACTGCAGGCCGGGCGCGGTGGCTCAAGCCTGTAATCCCAGCACTTTGGGAGGCCGAGGCGGGTGGATAACGAGGTCAAGAGATCGAGACCATCCTGGTCAATATGGTGAAACCCCGTCTCTACCAAAAATACAAAAAATTAGCTGGGCATGGTGGTGCGTGCCTGTAATCCCAGCTACTCAGGAGGCTGAGGCAGGAGAATTGCCTGAACCCAGGAGGCAGAGGTTGCGGTGAGCCGAGATCGCGCCATTGCACTCCAGCCTGGGTAACATGAGTGAAACTCCGTCTCAAAAAAAAAAAAAAAGAAAAAAAAAAAAAAAAAAAAAAAAAAAAAAAAAGATACAGGTGCAGAACATGTCCCATGGTGGTTTGCTGCATCTATTGTTCCATCCTCTAAGTTCCCTCCCCTCACCTAATGCCCACCAATAGGCCCTGCTATGTGTCATTCCCCTCTGTGTGTCCATGTGTTCTCAATGTTCAACTCCCACTTATGAGTGAGAACATGCAGTGTTTGATTTTCTGTTCTGTGTTAGTTTGTTGAGGACGATGGTTCCTGTGTTAGTTTGCCGATCAGATGGTTGTAGATGTGTGGCATTATTTCTGAAGTTCTGCTTGGCCTATGTGCCTGTTTTGGTACTAGTACCATGCTGTTTTGGTTACCGTAGCCTTGTATTATAGTTTGAAGTCAGGTAGCGTGATGTCTCCAGCTTTGTTCTTTTTGCTTACAATTGTCTTGGCTATACAGGGCCTTCTTTGATTCTATATGAAATTTAAAATAGTTTTTTCTAATTCTGTGAAGAATGCCAATGGTGGTTTGATTGGAATAGCATTGAATCTATAAATTACTTTGAGCAGTATAGCCATTTTAACGATATTGTTTCTTCCTATTCATAACAATGGAATGTTTTCCCATTTGTTTGGGTTGTCTCTTATTTCCTTGAGCAGAAGTTTGTAGGTCTCCTTGAAGAGGTCCTGCACATCACTTGTTAGCTGTATTCCTAGGTATTTTATTCTCTTTGTAGAGATTGGAATGGGAGTTCATTCGTGATTTGGCTCATTGCTTGCCTATTGTTGGTGTAAAGGAATGCTTGTGATTTCTGCACATTGATTTTGTATTCTGAGACTTTGCTGAAGTTGCTTATTAGTTCAAGAAGTTTTTGGGCTGAGATGATGGGGTTTTCTAAATATAAAATCGTGTCATCTGCAGAGACAACTTAACTTCCTCTCTTCCTATTTGAATATCCTTTATTTCTTTCTCTTGCCTGATTGCCCTGGCCAGAACTTCCAATACTATGTTGAATAGGAGTGGTGAGAGAGGCCATCCTTGTCTTGTACCTGTTTTCAAAGGGAATGCTTCCAGCTTTTGCCCATTCAGGTTGTGGGTTTGTCATAAATACTTCCTATTGAGGCTGGGCGCGGTGGCTCAAGCCTGTAATCCCAGCACTTTGGGAGGCCGAGGCGGGTGGATCACGAGGTCAAGAGATCGAGACCATCCTGGTCAACATGGTGAAACCCC
>NW_016108769.1:8260-9675 GCF_001604975.1 Cebus imitator | reverse complement strand
TGCCTGTAATCCCAGCTACTCAGGAGGCTGAGACAGGAGAATTGCTTGAACCCAGGAGACGGAGGTTGCGGTGAGCCGAGATCATGCCATTGCACTCCAGCCTGGGTAACAAGAGCGAAACTCCGTCTCAAAAAAAAAAAAAATAGGCAAAAGATCTGAGTAGACATTTCTCCAAGAAGACAAACCCTTGGCCAAAAACACATGAAAAGATGCTCAACAACATCAGTTGTTAGGGAAATGCCAAACAAACCCACAGTGAGATACTACTTCACATGTACTAGGATGGCTATAATAAAAAAGACAACAATAACAAGTGTTGGAAAAGATATGGAGAAATTAGAACCCTCATACATTGCTGGAGGGTAAAACGAAGCAGCTGCTTTGAAAAAGTCTGGCAATGCTTTAAAAAGTTAAAGAGTTACCAAATGACCTAGAAATTCCATGCCTAAAAGAAATGTAAAAAAAAGTGTCTGAACAAAAACTTGCATACAGATGTTCACAGCAATATTTTCATAGAATCCAAGAGGTGAAAATGATCCAAAGGTCCATCAAGTGATGAATGAATAAACAAAATGTGGTGTACCCCACACAATCAAAAAATATTATTTAGCCACAAGGAACAAAGTGCTGGAATATACTACAACATCACCGAATCTTTTTTTTTTTTTTGAGACAGAGTTTCAGTCTTGTTGCCCAGGCTGGAGTGCAGTGGCACGGTCTTGGCTCACGAACTCCTGACCTCAGGTCATCCATCCACTTCTGCCTCCCAAAGTGCTGGGTGAGCCAATACTGCACCCAGCCAACATCGATGAATCTTAAAAACATTATGATCCGTAAAAGAAGCCAGATGCAAAAGACTACATATTGTATAATGTCATTTGTATGCAATATCTAGAATAGGCAAATTCATAGAGACAGAAATTAGTGATTGCCAGGGTCTGCGGGGAGGGTAAAATGGGAGTGACTGCTAATTGGTATAGAGTTTCTTTTTGGGGTGATAAAAATGTTCTGCAATTATATTATGGTGGTAGTTATGACCTTGTGAGTACACAAAAAAATGCCAGGCATGGTGGTGTCCTGCATAGTATACAAAAAAATCCCACCTACACAGGAAACTGACGCAGGAAAATCACTTCAGCCCAGGAGTTCAAGATAGGCCTGGGCAATATATTGAGACTCTGTGTCTTTAAAAAATTTATTTAAACCCTACTGAATTGGTATGTTAAGCATATCTCAATAAAAGAAGGCATAGATTTATAAAAACAGAGTTGAAGTTAAGATGGCAGCAGTAAGAAATGTTAAAAATTTTGGAAAATGGAAATTAGACATACAACTTATTGTATGAACAGAAAAAAAGGTAAAACGTAAGTGGCTATACTGAATAAAGGGGCCAAAAAACAAGCACACCCTCTTAT
>NW_016108769.1:3978-5005 GCF_001604975.1 Cebus imitator | reverse complement strand
TTCTAAGGGAAAATGATCTCCAACACAAAATTTTATACCTGTCTAAACTATCAATCAAGTGTAAGGGTAGTATAAAGTCATTTTCAGAAACAGACGATTCCCCAAAATTTTACTTTGCATGTACCCTTTCTCAGAAAGCTACTAGAGGATGCAATCTAATAAAAAGGAGTATGTAGGGAGAAAGGAAGACATAGGCCTTAGAAAATATGCACTATAACTTACTTGAGCAAGACAAGTAATACCCATGGTAAGGATGAAGGATTTAGAGAGCAACCAGGCCAGATTGGAGCAGGGGGACCAGTTAGATAAAGGAGTACTTTGGAAAAGTTATCTTGAAGAAAAGAAATTGAAACTAAGGGGATGCCTGATGTGACCAAGGTCAGAATAACTGACCTTTAGGCTATAAAGTCTAGGGATGAATTAAGGACAAGACCATAGAAAAGCATGCACATGATGATAGACTGGACAGGGAAAATGTGGCACATATACATCATGGAATACTAAGCAGCCATAAAAAACTATGAGTTCGTGTCCTTTGTAGATACATGGATGAACCTGGAATCCATCATTCTCAGCAAACTGACACAAGAACAGAAAATCAAATACCACATGTTCTCACTCACAGGCGGGTATTGAACAGTGAGAGCACATGGACGCAGGGAGGGGAGCATCACACACTAGGGTCTGTAGGGGGGAACTAGGGGAGGCACAGTGGGGGGTGGGGAGTTGGGAAGGGATAACATGGGGAGAAATGCTAGATATAGGTGATGGGGCGGAAGGCAGCAAACTACATTGCCATGTATGTACCTATGCAACAATCTTGCAAGTTCTTCATATGTATCCCAAAACCTAAAACACAATAAAATGTATATATTTAAAAAAAAGAAAAAGAGGCCGGGCGCGGTGGCTCAAGCCTGTAATCCCAGCACTTGGGGAGGCCGAGGCAGGTGGATCATGAGGTCAAGAGATCGAGACCATCCTGGTCAACATGGTGAAACCCCGTCTCTACTAAAAATACAAAAAATTA
>NW_016108769.1:0-1254 GCF_001604975.1 Cebus imitator | reverse complement strand
TCGCTCCACCAGAGTGCAGTGGTGTGATATCGGCTTACTTCAACCTCTGCCTCCCGGGTTCAAGCGATTCTCCTGCCTCAGCCTCCTGAGTAGCTGGGGCTACAGGCACAGCTAATTTTTTGTATTTTTAGTAGAAATGGTGTTTCACCATGTTAGCCAAGATGGTCTCCATCTCCTGACCTTGTGATCCGTCCGCCTCAGTCTCCCAAAGTGCAGGGATTACAGGCGTGAAACACCATGCCCGGCGACATTATATTGTTTTACAGATGTATAATAAAACATCTATCCATACTTTAGGGTTGATAAATTTTTTTTTAGGTCTCAAACATTTTCAAGCATCCCATCATAGTTTGTAAGTTAGGCACCACACAAACAGTGCCTACTGGATAAATATGGTCCTGACTCCCACCTCCAAAATAGCCTTGCACCTGTGCCTCTAATGCTAAATTTCCTCGAACTTCTAAAAATATTCCATCAAGTATTCATCATCCTTTCCTTCCCTTGGATCTTCCCTTGCTCCCTGAAAAAGTAGTCCTTTTCCTTCAGCCTAAAAACATACTCAAGTCTCTCCCATCTAAAAACTAAAAACAATAAACTCTTCTTCCTCCTCTTGCCATCACCCCTCTCTCCTCCTTTCTCTAATTAGTCAAACTTCTTGAAATGAATCTAGCCTATTCTCAGCTCCTTCCTCATTTACTCTTCAATCCAGGAAAACCAGGCATCTTACCACACTACTCCATGGAAACCTCCTTTAATGCCACTGACAACCTTAGTCATCTCACTAAGGTGAACGACTCACAAAAGTATAGTGATATGGGCTGTGCAGCCCTTATCTTCTTTGATCTCTCTGAGACATCTGGTATCACTGAATGCTCCCTCGGTCTTGAAACTGCCCACCACCACGTCCCCAGTGTCTACGGCACTGCCTTTTTCTTATTCTCCTCCTAAATCTCTTACGAATCACTCTCTGGTTTAGGAAGATAAATATCTTTCTTTATTGTAAACCTAGCTCTCTGAGCCGGGCGCGGTGGCTCAAGCCTGTAATCCCAGCACTTTGGGAGGCCAAGGTGGGTGGATCACGAGGTCAAAAGATCGAGACCATCCTGGTCAACATGGTGAAACCCCGTCTCTACTAAAAACACAAAAAATTAGCTGGGCATGGTGGCGCGTGCCTGTAATCCCAGCTACTCAGGAGGCTGAGGCAGGAGAATTGCCTGAACCCAGGAGGCGGAGGTTGCGGTGAGCCGAGATCGC
>NW_016108768.1:26258-27777 GCF_001604975.1 Cebus imitator | reverse complement strand
CCGCTGATGCTGCCATCCAGACAAATGCTTAGTCCTCGAATTTCATGCCCACCGGCCCCAAGACCTTTCACCATCTTTCCCATCTTTCCTTCCTCCCACCTGGTTCACAGCTAAGCTTTGCAGGGGTGGGTTTGGACTCCCCCAGACCCTCTGGAGTTTGCTGTCTGGTCAGGATGCTGTTCTCAGCCAGAGAAGCCTTTGAGGTGCCTCGTTCCTGCACAATTTGCTCCATCCAGCCCACCAGGGGGGTCGGGATGATCTCTTGCCATTCCTCCTTCTTGAGTAGGTATATATTCCACAGCTGGTGCCCTGTTATTTGAATTCCAGGTTTAAAAATATTGCTTCCAACCAGGCACAGTAGTTCATGCCTGTGATCCCAGCACTTTGGGAGGCTGAGGGGGGAGGATTACTTGAACTCAGGAGCTTGAGATCAGCCTGGGCAACAAGGTGAGATCCCATCTCTGCAAAAAATGAAAACAATTAGCTGGGCATGGTGGTGCATGCCTGTGGTCTCAACTACTCGGGAGGCTGAGGCAGGAGGATTGCTTGAGCCCGGGAGTTTGAGGCTGAGCGAGACCCTGTCTCAGAAAAAAAAATGTTTCAGTTTCGTTATCTGTAAGATAATATTCAACTCAGTTATCAGGGGGTCCCAACAGGGATTTGCAGAAGTTCACCACCTGGTGAGTCCCCTGCGACACTTGGGGCATGAATGGATGTGGGGAGGACTCCGGTTTAGAAGCCAGGTGGAGACAGGTAGAGCCAGAGTGTGGGGGGCTTGGAGAGACATAGGGTGCTCCAGGAGCAAGTGGGGACAGCACCTGGTGTGGACACTGCAAAACTCATGGAAGGGGGTTGGCAGAGGGGTGGACAAGGACCCTTGAGGAGGAGGCCGAGTGGAGGAATGGGACAGGTGTGCTGCTGAGGGCTGGGGACCCCCTGACTTACTGGGGCAGTGGGTGGCAGTCTGAGGTCTCAGGCATGCAGTGGTAGCTCAGAGCCATTCTGTCCTGGCCATCAGTGCCAGCAGGGTGTCACCAACGAGACTGGAGGCAGCTGAGCTTGTGTGGGTTGGAGAGCCATGAGATGACGCACCGGCCAACAGGAGCTCCCATTTCTGAAAATCTGCCTGGTTCTGGAATGTGTGAAGTCTCCGTGGCCTGTGTGGAAATTACTCCAGGCTACAAGAGAGGGTCTCTACCCTGTGTTGGGCCCAAACCTGGGGTCCTCAGGGGAGCGGCCCATCTGACTCTTGGCAACAGGGGCCTGAATGGTATGAGGCTCCTGGCCTCCAGAAGAAGGGGCCTGGAAGACAATAGGGAGAAAGAGGCAAAGAAAAGAATGTGGGGAGACTTGGAATTTCGTGGAAAGCAGGCCTGCTGGGTAGGGCCAGCGTGGGCATGGAGGAAGGGGAAGAAGGGAAGATTCTAGTGTATTATTATTGTTTAGAACCAACATGAACGTTCATATCATTAGTCCAATCCTGTGAAAATACACTGCCCAAGGCCATAGAGGGGGATTT
>NW_016108768.1:22907-23935 GCF_001604975.1 Cebus imitator | reverse complement strand
AAAACACATCGTATGATCCAGCCACTTCACTTCTAGATATTTGCCCAACTTATGTCCACACAAAAACCTGCATGTGAGTATTTACCGCAGCTGTATTTATAAACAACAAAACTGGAAGCCACCCAGAGGGCCTTCAAAAGGGGACAGAAAAGCAAACCCTGGCACATCCATAGGATGGCATGCTACTCAGCAATGGAGAGGAAGAAACTGCTGATTCACAGAACAGCGAGGATGAATCTTAAATGCATTATGTGAAGTGAATGAAGCCAGAAAAAAAAGACAACATATTGTATGAGTCCATTTCTATGATATCCTGCAAAAGACAAAACCAGTGGAATAAAAAGAAAATCAGCAGTTGACAGAGTTGGGAGAAGGGGCTGACTAGCAAGGAGCCTGGCGGGGAAGTCTGGGGGTGAGGGAGCTGCTCTGTTGGATGCGGTGGGGGCTGGATGCATGACTCTAAGTACATGCTGAAACCTATAGAACTATAAGCCACTAAGAGTGAATTTTACACTATGCAAATTTTTTAAAGTCAACTACAGTGTGAGGGTGGAGGGAGCCAAAATGGAATGCAGATGTGACCAGTGAGTCACATTTTATCACAAGCAAGTGACACTGAAGGAGGTGAGGGCTGAGGAGGTGACCTCAGTAACTTTGGAAAATAGTGTTTTGTTTGGCTACTGTAAGGCTAAGTAAGAAAGGACTATTCACAAACATTGCCTTCTCGTTGGTAAATTTGGTTCTCACAGGCATACAAATTAGCATTCTGAAACTACTGTACACGTACACTAGGGTTGAACAAGTAAGTAAGCCTGTTGTAGATATTGAAAGCGAGGTGTCTCATTTCAGAGAAAAAAACCTACAAATAATCAGAAGGAAAATGCTATAATGAACCCTGTGATGTTGGATTAAAGAATGAACTGTGTACACTACACACACACACACACACACACACACAGCGAGAAAAATAAATGTAAACACATTTATTAGTATATAAACATGGGTTTCCTAACTCTGTCCATCCACTC
>NW_016108768.1:19466-21175 GCF_001604975.1 Cebus imitator | reverse complement strand
TTTTCTATTTTTCTTATTTATTTTACTTTTAAGTTTGGGGATATAAGTACAGAATGTGTAAGTTTATTGCATAGGTAAATGTGTGTTATGGGGGTTTGTTATACATATTATTTCATCACTGAGGTATTAAGTCTAGTGTCCGTTAGTTATTTTTCCTGATCCTCTCCCTCCTCCCACCCTGCACCTTCCAAACACACACACCCAGTACGTGTTGTTCCCCTCTATGTGTCCATGTGTTCTCATCATTTAGCTCTCACTTATAAGTAAGAACATGCAATATCTGGTTTAAGATGGAAACATTTGCAACAGTAACCCCCGACTCCAGCCAAACATCACAGGAGAAAAATGTGTTTCCATCCCCACCCCATAGCAAAGGCCAAGGGGCCTTTCGACTAACACTCTTGCAAGGCTGTAATAAGGCAGGCTAACATTATCTCTGAGTGGTGTTAAAGGTCTAGTGAGGGCTGGGACTTTGATCCCCAGTCATCTATAAAGAGATGCCTCACTTTCTTCCCCTTCTCCACGCTGGGGTGATGCCAGAGGATGCCCAGCGGAAAATCATGACTTTCACGTTCTCCCCACAATGATGCCACCATCACCCCAGTAGCAGTGGAGACCACATGGGAGGCAGAACTCCCACCCCACCACTGGAGGCCTAGTGAGGAACCTGGACTTCTATCTCCACTGGTGGTAACAAGGTATTTCCCCCCACTACCACTGATAGAGTGATATCAGAGAAAGCCAACTAAAGCAAATGGTTTAAAAAATGTTCAGGTTTCAATAAAAAGCTTCTCATTTTACTGACCAATGGAAAAAAGACATCCAATAGATGCCAACACCAAGATGACAGAGATGTTGGAATAATCTGGCAAAGATTTTAAAGCAGCCATGGTAAAAATGCTCCAACAAGTAATTACAAACACAGTTGAAACAAATTTAAAAATGGCAAGCCTCAGCAAAGAAATAAAGGTATAAAAAAGAACCAAATGGAAAATTTTCAAAATGAAAAGTAAATAACTGAAATAAAAAACTCAATGGATGAGTTCAACAGTAAAATGGAAGTGTCAGAGGAAAGAATCAGTGAACTTAATGGTAGAGGCTATCGGAATAATGAAGACAAAATGGACTGAAGAGACAAAAAACACAGATCCTTGAGGATCTGTGGGACTATATGAAAGTTCTAACATTTTTGTCATTGGAATTCCAGAAAATGGCAAACAAGAGAATGGGGCTGAAATAATTACTCAAAGAAATAATGGCTAAAAACTGCTCAGGTTTAGCAAGAGACAGGTCTACAGAATGAAGAAGATTACAAAATCCTTATAGACAGAATGTGTGTTCCTCAAGCTGCATGTGTTGAAACTCTGCCCCCTAATGTGATGGTATTAGGTGGTAGGGCTTTGGGGAGCTAATTAAGATTAGATGAGGTCATGAGGGTGGCGCCACTGTGAATGGGATTATTGTCCTTACAAGTATTCTGCAAGAGCTTGCTTTCTCTCTCTGGGTAACGTGAAGACATAGTGAGGAGACTGTTTTCTGTGAACCAGGAAGCAGGCCCTCAGTAGACACTGAATCTGCTGGCAACTTGGTCTTGGACTTCTCAGCTTCTGGAAGTGTGAGAAACAAATTCTTGTTTAAGCCACCCAGTATGTGGTATTTTGTTATAGCATCCTGAGCTACTAAGACAATCTCAAATTGAAAAAAAAAAA
>NW_016108768.1:16758-18139 GCF_001604975.1 Cebus imitator | reverse complement strand
AAAAAAAAAAAAAAAAAAAGAAAAAAAGAAAAGAAAAAATAGATCAATGCCAATTATAATTAAATTTCTGAAAACTAAAAACAAAAACAAAAAAAGTTTTGAAAGCAGTCAGGGAAAAATGACACCTTAACTATAGAGGATAAACAATTTGAATGGCAGCAGAATTATCATCAGAAACCACAGAAGCCAGAAGTGGCACAATATATTTCAAGTGCTGCAAGACAAGAACTGTCAACCCATAATTCTATACCCAGTGAAAATATCCTTCAGAAAAAAAAGGTAAATCAAGACATTTCTGGATGAAGAAAAACCAAGAGAATTTGTCATCAGAACATCTACCCTAAAAGAATGGCTAAAGGAATTTCTCTAAACAGAAAACAAGTTATAAAATAAGGAGTTATGAAACAGGAAGGAAGAACAGAGTAAGCAAAAACATGAGTAAATATAATGAACTTTCCTCTCTTGTGTTTTCTAAATTATGCTTGATGATGGAAGGAAAACTGTAACATTGTCTGGTATGGTTCTAAATATATTTAGAAGAAAAATTTAAGACAATTGCAAACAGGATGTAAAGGAAGTTTCACTCAAACTGAAAAAATGATGATACAAATAGATGGTAATAAGTTATGCATATAAAATGTAATACCTACAGAAACTATTAAAATTGCTATACAAAAAGATATACTCAAAATCACTCAAGTAAATCAAAATGGAATTCTAAAAAATTTTCCAGTGACCTGCAGGAATGATGGAATTAGAAAACAGACACCTGAGAAACTCAGAGTACTAACAGAGAACAAAAATAAAATGGTAGAATTAAGTCCAAAATATTAATAATTCCATTAAATATAAAAGATCTAAATACAGCCATTAAAAAACAGAGATTGGCAGAGTGGATTATAAAATACAACTCAGCTATGTGCTATCTGCAAGAAACTCCCTAATAATAATGATACAGGTAAGTTCATAGTAAAAAAGTGCAAAAGGATAAATCATGAAAGCATTTATCATAGGAAAGTAGGAGTGGCTCCATTAGTATCAGATCAAGTATTTCAGAGTAAAGAATATTTCCAGACACAGAGAGGGATATTACATAATGATAAAAAGGTCAATCCACCAAGAACGCATAGCAATCTTAAACATGCATAACAACACAGCTACAAAATAGGTGAAGCAAAAACAACTGAAAGAAGAAAAAGACAAATCTACAATTATAGCTGGAGATTTTATCACTCCCTCACCAAACAATTGATAGAACTAAACAGAAAATCAGCAAGAATAACTCACTAACATCATCAACCAACAGGATCCAACTGATATTTATAAAACATACCGCCTAAAGGCAGTAGAATACACACACACACAGACACACACACACACA
>NW_016108768.1:12723-15211 GCF_001604975.1 Cebus imitator | reverse complement strand
GAGCACAGGTGGTCCTGGAAGGTCCTCACAAAGGTCCCCCAAGCCCTTGTGGGCCTCCCAAGCAGCCTTGCGCATGCTTACTGCTGCAGGCGTTCAGCTACTAACTCACCCACTCCTTGGGCCTCTCCTGGGGAGCTTGTACTTCTTTCCTCAAGCAAGAGCTCAGTCTCTCCCCTGAGGCCTCCAGAAGGTTCTTGACAGCTCTGCATCAAATGCACAGCACAGAAGCCCCTTTCTACTTCTCCCCCAAAAGCCAGCCCCCACCCCTCAGCCAGGCCTACTCCGTAGGCCCCAGCCTTCAGCCCAGAACCCCTTCTGTCTTCCGGTCGTTTTGGTGCCTGTCCACTACCCACCTTTCTTGATAGAGGGAAGATGGGCCAGCACAGAGAAGGCACAGCACTGCCCAGGCTCGGCCGTTCGGCAAGCTCTGAGGAGGGAAGTGACTGCTCCATGGGTTGTCTCTGTCCCAGGCTTTTAGTGAGTACGCCCTCACTGAATCTCCAACTCTTCAAAGATAGGGCTCAATAGTGCTGATTAACAGAGGGGGAAATGGGAGTTCAGAGAGGTTCAGTCACCTGCCGAGGTCACACAGCTGATGAGTGGCAGGGCTAGGACCAGGAGCCAGATGGCCTGACTCTGGAGCCCAGGCTCTTCCATGAATGAAATGTCCCAGACGTGCTCTTCCCTTAGGGATCCCAAGCCTCACCGAGGGTCTGAGTGTCAGTCTAGAGACCATTATCAGACCTCAAGTCACAGCACAGGCGCCCATCTGACCTAAGCCCTCTTCATGGTAACCCTCTTTCTGGCCCATTTGGGCAGCAGATGAATACCCAGTAACTTGAAACGGAGAGGCGAGAAACCGGCTGACATCAGATTTTCTGAGGGGCTTATGGGTT
This sequence comes from Cebus imitator, assembly GCF_001604975.1. Taxonomy (NCBI): domain Eukaryota; kingdom Metazoa; phylum Chordata; class Mammalia; order Primates; family Cebidae; genus Cebus; species Cebus imitator. The sequence goes on along the minus strand of NW_016108768.1, from coordinate 14,315 downwards.
TCCATTTTCCCCGCATTTGAAAAGCCGAGTTGGGTTCAGGGTTGGAACCACCCTTTCCTCTACAACGCGATTAAGCTGCTTCAGAGAAAAATGGCTTTGTTTGACCCTTGGATACCATTTCTGAGAAGTGATGGTGGCAGATAATGTACATTCAGCAGACCTCCCGTCTCTGGTGGCTGGCTGGCTTTGGATGTGGGCCAAGAAATGGTGTGTCATTGGTTTCCAGGCCAAGCTGGTCCCAGCTGCTCTGGATGAAGGCGTTAGGTAGGTGGGATTCTTAGGACTTGATTTAGTACACGCTGAGTTGTTTGTGTCTTCAGAATAAATAAATAAATAAATAAACAAATAAACAAATGAATACATAAACAAGAGAGAGAAAGAGAAACATTCCCAGGATTTCAGTTATAGTCCTCAAGTTAATGATGCTGACAATAACGACTAAGCAGCTGTCACTGAGACCCGCAGTGTGCCAGGCCACTCCAGTGCCTGTCTGCTGACCCTGTGAAGTAGGCACTGTTGTTGACCCGCCCATTTTACAGATATAAAAGTGAAGGTCAAGAGCAACTTCAAAGTAGCCCTGTTTTCACTAAATGCTTCCAAAAGTCGATTCTTCTCTTAGTGTGAACTGTGCACTCAGGAGAGTAGCTGGCACAGAGGCGAGCATGGCTAGGAATGCAAGAATGAATATGTATTTAGGAGGGAAGGAGTGAACTGGTTTCTTCTTGGTGACGAGCTTACATCTTTGACGTCATCCAGTTCAACTTCCCACTCAGTGGGAAAATCCTTTCTATAGCACCCCTGGTGGTGATCATCCACCTTGATTGCCTCCAGAGATGGGGAGCTCATTCCCTCCCAAGGCAGCCCTTTCTACCTTTGGACAGCTCTAATCCTCAGGAAGGACAAAGGCTTATTATTCTAAGCTGAGCTCTGCCTCTCCACGTTGGGTAACAACTGGTTCTCACTCTGCTCTTGGCTGTGGTCAAGCTTCTCTCACTTCTGTAGATTTGCCCTAAAAATCAAAAGAGGCCTGCTTCTCCTCCACCAGATTTTCCGTTTTGGGGATTGAGTGAAGGCTGGCCAGAGAGGTGAGGGCCTGAGACCTGGACACAGAGCGGGTATTTGAAGGAAGGGGCTTCAAATATGTATATGTATGTTCAGCCTAAAGAAGCTAAGTTGGCACAGAGGTGAGGGGACATGATTCAGCTATTTTTAAGACATTGAAGATGCAAAAGAACAGATAGCAACAGAAATAACAACAAATAGTCATGTACTGTGGTGCTGGGCGCTGGGCTGAAAGCTGTCCTTGTATCATCTCATTTGAACCCCACGACAACCCTCTGGACTGTCAAACTCCCCACCTTATAGACAGAGGAGCTGAAGCCTTGGAAGCTCAATGCCCCTGGCTGAGATGCAGACCCCAGGCGTTCTGGCTGGAGCCACCCCTGTGCCCAACACACCCTTGCTCTGCGACTGACAGGTAGAAGCTGCAAGAAGACAGGCAAGTGTGTGCTTAACTGGAGGTCTTTCCAGAATGAGAAAGGGTGGGCAGGTGGAACCCTAGCTGCCTGGCAAGGAGGCGAGTGCCCAGGTGG
>NW_016108768.1:9512-11176 GCF_001604975.1 Cebus imitator | reverse complement strand
TGAGATTTTTCCATGCTTCTGGCTCTGTCGCTCACAAGCTGAACAGTGACTTGGTGTCAGGGTGGTAAAGCAAATAGGTGCCTTCCTGGGAATGGGCAATGGCGGAGAGTCAGGGAAAGGGAGGCTAGAGGATAGATAGGACCTCCCAGTAGTGGCAAGAACAGTCTCAGCTCCTGCCTTCCTGGGACCCTTCTGCTGAGGTGCCCCGGGCTGAGGAGGAGGCCTCATGGGGGCCATTTCACAGGCCAAGAGGCTGAGTCACCTGCCTAAGGTTGGGCCTCTGAGTGACAGGCTGCAGTTGGACCGGTCAGCGTGACCCAGGGCACGCAGTCTCACCACCTCACCACAGTGCTCTCTTCCCACACAGCACCCTGCCCAGAGGATGGTGGCTGGGCCAGGCGCTGCCTCTGCTGCCTCACGGGCCCCTTGGGGGTCGAAGATGGGCAGGGGTTTAGGCAGTCTCTTCTCCATCCTGTCCTCTCCCTAGATTTTCTCATGGTCGGATGGGGAAGGGGTAGCTCCTGGAGAGCATCTTATCTCTTGTTTGATGGATAGCCCAGAGAGGGTGAGTGGCTTGCCTGGGGCCACAGAGCAAACTGAGGCCAGGGTCGCCCCTCGGGAGTCCTGACTCCCAGGCACTCACGCACTTGTGGGGTGGGGACTGCACTCTGTTCCCTGCTTTCCAGGAAGATACCTTGTAGCGTAGATGCGGGAGGAGACAGGCCAGCCTTGACCAGCCCAGCTCTATCCACTCAGCTGTTAAATATCCTGGGAATCCATAAAACTGACAGCCCACTGGTGGGGATGGTCGTGGCTCCCAAATGATCCCCCAACACGGCAGGGGCACCCAGGGTAGCCTCCAGTGCAGAAATCGTGCTCTGCCAATTCCTGTGTCTCCAGCTGTGCCCCATCTGAAAAGTGAGGTGGTTAGATCAAGTTCCTGGTTTTCTTCCAGCCACCCCCTGCTGGAATGCCAGGAGCTCTCTTCTGTGCTGGGGGAAGCTGCCGCTGGCCTCAGCTTCCCCATCTGTGAGATCGGGCTCTGTGCCCGTTTTGTTGCACTCATCAAGAGACCCATGGGGGGGAAAGGGCTTGCAAGGAGGGCAGCTGAGGAAAGGCAGGAATTGTGAGAGCCCTTTGTCCCTTCCTGTAACAGCAGCAGGTGACCTGCCCACCAGCGGGGGCCTCCCATTCCGTTCCATTCCCTTTAAGTAAGCTCTCTCCCTGTGCAAGGGAGCAACCGACCTCAAAGGCCCGGCCCACAAAGGGGCCCCCGACATGGCTGGGAACAATGTGGCCTGTTTACCTGACAGATTGTCCGCTTTCTTTTCATCTCATAGGAAAAGAACTCCTGCGGGGAGCCGCTAATCCCAGAGTAAACAGATGACCTCGTGGTGCCTTTCTCCCGGAGGTGGGGTTCCTAGCACAGCACCCCAACTGTGCAAACAGACCCTGGAGGGCTCGGTGCGCCTGTGGGGGCGTGGCCGGGGACCTGGGCCTGGGGCCAGGAGGGGCCTTTCCCTCTTGCCAGACCTCTTTCTTCCTTTGTGATTTCAATTGAATGGGGAGAAGCTCAAAGGCAGGGGCATGAAAGGTCAAAGCCAATTTGCAGGGCCAAGTGTGGGGGAGGAGAGAAGGGCTCAGACCAAGGGTTTTTTTTTTTT
>NW_016108768.1:5850-7927 GCF_001604975.1 Cebus imitator | reverse complement strand
CCCAGCTTTCTGTTCAGCGTCCTTAGCAAGGGGGTTTCTCGTTGCCTTGTGGTGGCAAGATGGCAGCCTCGGCTCCATGGGAAAGTTGAGGGTCTCCCAGGAGCCCTCTGTTGATGTCTCATTGGCCAAAAGTGGGTCACATGGCCAACCCTGGCAGCAAAGGATGCTGGGAATGCAAATACTTGGATGCTCTTCTCCGGTGTCAATGGCAGGGACAGGCAAGCATGGGTGGGAGGCATGGGGACGAGGGACAGGAGTGGAGTCATCCAAGCAGCCACCTGCCAGAGAAGAGAGTACTGTAGTACTCACAGCCCAGTCTTACATATGGAAAGCGCCAAGGGCAGAGAAATGCTTACTCAATAGGCAGTTTGATTGATCTACTGAGACATTCTGGACCAACACCAGAGATGCAGAGATAAAAGCAATTTTCTTGCCTTCCAGAGAGAGAAGGAGGGTAATAATAGTAATAATAACAATATAATAGCTAAAGTTCACTGAGTGTGTGCCACTTGCTGGGGGCTTATTGAGCACTTTCCGGACTTTATCTTGCCTCATGCCCACCCAACCCCCAGCATCAGACACCATTTTAACTGTTGTGGAGAAACTGAGGCTCCTTGAGGCTCAGTGAGGGCTGCAGCACACAGGCCTGCCCCTCATGCTGCTTGAGGTGGTGTATTTAAGAATCCAGGTATAAATCAGGCCATCGGGCAGCCTCCTTGCTAGGGACTGCATGGAGGTTTTCTGAAGGTGGGGAAACACAGAAGCAGCAATTAGAATTTCCCAGTCAAGGAGGGAAAGGTGCCTTGCGTGAGAAAAGACACCTGGAAGGACACGTTATCAGTGACCTACTAAAATCTGAGGCATCCCTAGCGTCTCTCTACTCACAACTCACACCGTAACAGGAATTTATGTATTTAAAGGGAGTGTTGGAAACAAAATACTTGTAAAATCAGTGAGTGACATGAAAGCAAATGTTTTGAAAATAAAGTTCTTTAGATTACAAAATGCTCAAAGATGGAAAAAATAAAATATCCTAACATTTGATGCTGGTGATAGTGTGGTGAAATAGACAACATTTGCTGATGGGAGGATAAATTGGTATAAATCTCCAGAAAAGCAACTTGAAGAGCATTCTTTAAAATGTGCTGATCTCTTGGTTTTACTCCTGGCAATATATCCTAAAGAAATGATAAATAAAATTAGACAGTTTTTCCTGTGCAAGGCAGATGATTTATTGAAATATGAATTTGTGGAGTTTTCGCTTTGTATTTTTCCTCTCATTGTCCCATATACGTAGCCAGACTTTTTCTGTTCCCTAGTCTCAGGAGCATTTGCAGAAATCTGCCTGAATCGCTTGCAGGAAGCATCTGTTCCTGTCCTTTGTGAAAGAAGGTCAAAAAAGAAAACACCAGATGCTGGGCGCGGTGGCTCACGCCTGTAATCCCAGCACTTTGGGAGGCTGAGGCAGGAGGATCACGAGGTCAGAAGTTTGAGACCAGCCTGACCAACATGGTGAAACCCCGTCTCTACTAAAAATGCAAAAAATTAGCCAGGTGTGGTGGCATGCACCTGTAGTCCCAGCTACTCGGGATGCTGAGGCAAGAGAATCGCTTGAACATGGGAGGCGGAGGTTGCGGTGAGCCGAGACGGTGCCATTGCACTCTAGCCTGGGCAACAAGAGCTAAACTCTGTCTCAAAAAAAAAGAAAAGAAGAAAACACCCAAAAAAGATGGATGGGAAGGAAAAGGGAAGAAGGAAGGTTTCTACCATCTGAGAAGAAACCCCAAGTCCCAGAGTCCTGACCGAAGCCCTTTCCACAGCAGTGGGTGGTGTGTGGCATGGTTCTCCAAAAGTTGATGTGTGTCCAGGGAAGCTGGAGTCAAAACACAGTCACACTCCAGCATTCAGAGCCGTCAACCTGGCCCCAGCCACTGGGCATCAAGGAGCATGCTAGCTGGGAGAACAGGGACCTCTGCGGAACCCTGCCTGGTGCCTACCAAACTGTACAGGTTTTTTGCATGGCCTCAGAACCAGGGAGCCCTGAAAATAACTAAGGTTTTTTTTTTTTTTTTTTTTT
>NW_016108768.1:0-4095 GCF_001604975.1 Cebus imitator | reverse complement strand
GGGAGGGTCTCTTTCTAGGGTCTCAGATGGCTGCCTTCTTGCTGTGTGCACCCATGGAAGAGAGCAGAGTGAACCATGGGAAACTCTCCTGCCTCTTCCTAGAAGACTGCTAATCCCATCTTGAAGGCTTCTTGTGCCCTCATCATCTCCCAAAGACCCCACCACCTAACACAATCACAGTGCATGTGGGGTAGGATGTCAACATAGGAATTTTGGGGAGACACATTCAGTTCATAATGGATGGCCGTATCCTATTCCCCCAAATGTGTGGATGTGTCCTTACATGCCAAAAGGACCTTTGCAGATGTGATGCAGATATGGACCGTGAGAGGAAAGGTTACACCAGATCACCAGGGTGGGCATGAGGGTCCTTAAAAGAGGAAAGCAGGTGGTCACAGGGAACAGAAGATGCTATTCTGTGGTTTTGAAAATGAGGAAAGGGGCAAATTACAGGCCAAGGAATGTGAGCACACTTGGAGCCTTCCAAAGGAACAAGTCCTCCTGATGCCTTGATTTTGGCCCCGTGGGACTCATTTCTGACTTCCAGATACGGAATGCAAACACAGAAGACTACGCTTCCCATTGCCCCTGCAGTTTGGTGGTATCATGTGACTAATTTTGGACAATGAAGCATGGTGCAGATGACACTTCCCTTTAGCCCGCAGCTGCACCCTCTGCCTTCTCTCTTCCCCTGCCATGGCCACTGAGGACATTCTAGCTGCTCAGGGTGCAAGATGGTGGAGCTGCTGACAGCCTGAATCCCTAAGTGACTGTGTGGAGCAGAGCCTCCACCTGACTGCCAACACCTCCCATGATGTGGGGTTCCTTTTTACAGCAGCATAACCCAGGTTCTCCTGACTACGAATACTCTGATGAGGCTCTTGCTTCACAGAGGAGGCGGTACACGTGTGGTTGAGGCCTCTGTGAGCACAGGTCTGTATGCTTGAGCACAGGTCAAAGACTTGAGTGACTCAGGGTGTGTGTGCGTTTGTGTATCTGTAGGTTATCTCTGGGTCCAGCTCTAGTTCTGCGGGATCTGGCACAAACTAAGGTGTCAGGATGTGGGTGGGTGTCTGGTGTTGAGGGGTCAGATAGAGTGGATAGAGTGAGTTCAGTACAAGCAAATATGAGGGAACCATGTGATGACAGAGAATAGATGCTTTCCAAATTATCAGGAAGGAAAAGATGTGGGACACACTGGTAGCTTGGAAGGTGGGTCCTGAGTCCTGTGCTCGGGGGCCAGCCATGCCATGATTTGTTAATCTGTAATTGCTGTGGGAGAGTGGCTGTTTCTGGAGGGGCAAGCATGAGCCACGTCAGTCCCAACACGGGTCAGCTTGGCACGATGTGTTTATTGCCCACATTACTCATTGTTTTGTTACCTGAAATACATCTAATTCCTATTAATAACGAGCACTGTAGGGCACACATTTCATCATTAGCACTAAATGGCTTTATTGCAGAATACAAAGGAGCTGCCTGTGATGTGTGACGCAACAGCTGGAGTGAGGGCCTCTGGAGATCGGGCGTGTGTGCACAGGAACACGCACACACATGAGCTCTCTTAGCCCTGGCCATTGTGCAATGAGGGTGTGTATTCACAAGCAGACAACTTTTCTTGCACACTGACAGCCGCTCCCGAAGCCAGTGTTTTGTTTGCTTGGCTTGCAGGTGGGGTGTCAAGAAAGCCATTGTGCCCCTAATTGGCGTGGTACCCTAGGCCCGAGACTGGAACTTGTCTTCCTGAGTCTGCGCAGGCCAAGTGCAGGGCTAAAGGCCTTCAAGGCTCTTACCCGAAAGAAGCCCAGGACCTATCTGTGAGTAGCAGTTGCAAGCCTCATTTTACACATGAGGGAATGGAGGCTCACAGAACCAGAGGACCTGCCTAAGGTGTGCGGTGGAGCCGCTGCCTGAATCCAGCCCGGCCCGGCCCTCTATGCTCTTCCACGTGACCTTGAACCTTCCTTAGGTGCTCTGCCCCTCATTTTCGCAGTCAGTGGGGCTGATCAAGCGAGATGAGGTATTGGCAATGGGGAGACTGCAGGAAGCATGAAGTGGATTACCTGAGCAGTTTCAACTGCTGTTTGGGAGCTTTATGACTGAGATTACTCATTCTCCTTCCTTTTCTGTTTTGCAACAACTTTGTATCTTTCACTAAGGCCGTGAGAGTCTCTCCCCCCACCCCTGGCCCCCGCAATTATTAGTAAGAACTGATGTCAGAGCCCAGTTGGGGCAAGTGGTCAAGGGGCTTGACGGAACTGCTCTTCTCCTGCCCCCCAAGTACACACTTGCCTTTGCAAAAACAACTCTCTATTTGGCAAAAGGCAGTGTTTGCCCTGGGACGGGGCTTTGCAACCCCATGCCAGGCCCTGTTTATTTTGGCATAAGCCACGGTGGTGGCCAGGCACTCCGAGTTTATTGAACTTCCTGGATTTCTTATCACACAGCCTACTCTGCCAGGGAGCAGGTGAAATGCTGACATGTGCCCAAGGGAAGATACTAAGGGGGCTGCAAACACCACCCCTGTCCCCTGAGGAGCAGGCAGTGCTGGGCAGGGCTGCTGGGGCCGGTGGGGGCAAAGTTGAAGGGGTAGGTCAGNTTCTTCGAGGTTCTTGGGTCCCATAGACTTCTCAGGGCATTATCTTGCTTACCTCTGTGTCCCCAGGGCTTTGCACAATGCCTGGCAAACACTATGGGAATGAATGAGAAAATGAACAAGTATGTGAATGAATGAATGAATGAATGAATGAATGGGTGTCTGGTGTCTGAGATAAAGAGCCTGGTGAGATCTGTCCCTGTTGTCTCCACACAGACGTTCCTGGCAGCCCTGAGGGCTGTGCACAGGGGCCAGGCCGATGGAGTTAACTGCAAACACGCTCAGGAAGTGTAAACAGCCCTCCTCTGGGCCAGGACGACTGGCAGACTCACGGGCAGCTTGCACAATCCTGTGTGCTGCTATGACACTCATTTTTGGGGCATGGAGTCATCTCTGCCATGGGCCTCCCCCTCCTTGCCCTGGATCGTCTTGGTAACACAGATGGTACTGCGTGCATGTCTGTTGTCAGTGGGAAGAAATTCAGACCCCCAACCCTACCACGAAGCTCATTCTGATTTAGAGCTGCCCAAGGACCCGAGGAGGCTGGAGCTGAAAGGGAGCCTGGGGATTACCTAGGCCAACCTCTTCATTTTCTAGGTGAAGGACCTGAGACCTAAAGAGGTGGGGACACTAAGGCCATGTAAGTGTGTCAAAGCTTGGCACAGAGCTGGGTGTCCTCGGATGGTAGCTGGTTTCAGAACCAGCCAAACAAGGCCTGTAAATCTTGGCACAATGGACTGTCCAGCCATGTGAACTTGGATCAGGGACTTCTTCCCGAGTCTCAGTCCCCTCATCTGCAGGGCATGGTGTGCAAGGGTGTTGTGCAGACCTCAGGGAGTGCTGATGGTTAAACGCCTAGCACAGTGCCAGGCTCAGACTAGGGGCTTCCTTCTCCTGCCTCCCTCTGCCCTTTCTTTGCAAACTTCTCACGCTCACCATTCCTCCATGTCTGGGCATGAAGCGTCCATGCTTCCCACAGAACCTCCACTTTGGAGCCATCCCCTTTCCTTGTTGGCTCTGTGTGATGTGGTTTCCTCTGTATTGATTAGGATCCACTTTTTTTCATGCTTTTTCTGCCTTCACACAACTTTTGATCTTGCCCAAATCATTAATTCATCTTTTTCTTCTTTTCTCCCTTCTTACAGGCCTGCTCAGGCCCCTGCTATCTGCCATGCATCTGCTGTGCAGAGCTGCTCATGGCCGGCACTTGTCCCTACAGAGCACGACTGCTCCTCTAGAGAGGTTGCGTGGTCAATGACGTCACAGGGGAGGAGAGCTGGATGGCAGGGGCAGTGCTGTGCGTCCTCAAAACCCTGTGTCATCTCTCTCCTTTCTGGAATGCTATGTTAGGTAGAATAGCATGCCCCAAAAGATGGTGTCTCAGTTCAGTCCGCTACAACAGAATATTATGGATTGTGTGGCTTAAACAGCAGATAGTAATGTCTCACAATTCTGGAGTCTGAAAGTCTGAGATCACGGTGCCAGGATGTTTGGGTTCT
>NW_016108767.1:6545-9735 GCF_001604975.1 Cebus imitator | reverse complement strand
TTTTTAGTAGAGACAAGGTTTCATCATGTTGGCCAGGCTGGTCTTGAACCCCCGACCTCAGGTGATCCACCCACCTCGGCCTCCCAAAGTGCTGGTGTGAGCCACTGTGCCTGACCTCACACCATTTGTTAACCATTCTTCTCACTCCATTTCTTAATTTCATTCCTTTATAAAGCTTCTCTTCTTACTATTTCAAGATGGCTGTCCAATTCATGTGCAGAGGAAAGAGACGTTCTTTCTCTTTACTCTGACAGTTGAATAAAAAATCCAAATCCTGGCTCTTTGGTCCATCCCTGAATCAATCATTATGGCCAGGCAAATGGAGTATGCGGATTGGCTTAAGGGAATCAGGGTCCAGCACTGGAGTGAGGGTGGAGCTAATGCCATCTAGTCCACTGGAGAGTCCCAAAAGTGTGCTTCCCCACAGGAAGTTCACAATATTGTGGGAAAGGATGAATTGATGCTGAGACACTATAAGTGACAAATGCAAAAGATAAACATATCAGGCCCCATTCCTTGCAGGAAGCAAAAGATCCTAGAGGGAGGGGCTGACATGGAACAGGATGCCTGACCAATAAAACTTCATCCAGTGAGGACTCACAGACATAGTCATACCGTCCACGCTAAGTAAGGCTCAATTCCATAGCTAGTGTATTTCAACCAAGGTAGCTGTCTGTCTCAGCTCCTCATGCACATCAGTCACTTTTGTCTACCTGGCATTTATTTCTCCCTTATTCAGTTCTCTATTGCTGTGTAATGAATTGACAGAAGTGCATTAACTAAAGCAACACAAATGTATTATCTCACAGGTCTACAGGTCAAAACCCAAGCATGGCTCAACCAGATTCTCTGCTCAAGGTTTCATGGAGCTGAAATCAAGGTGTCAGCTGGAGCTGCAGTCTTATCTAAAGCTCAAGGTCTTCTTCCAGGATCACTGGTTGTTTTCAGACTTCCTTTCCTTCTAATTATCTTGAGGTAGGAGGCAGGACTTGACTCTGGAGGTGGGGCTTGGACATCAGACCAAGTTCAAGACTAGCTAAAACAGAGCTGAGACGGTAGTGGCTTTCCCTAAGACACACCCATCAGTGTGGGAGAGCAGTTTACCGTTGCCATGGCAATACCTGGGAGTTACCACCCCTTTCCATGGCAATGACCCGATGACTTAAAAGTTACTATCCCTTCCCTAGAAATTTCTGAAGAAACCACCCTTTAATCTGCATATAATTAAAAGTAGGTATAAACATGACTGCAAAATTGCCCTGAGCTGCTATTCTCTGCTTATGGGCTAGCCCTGCTCCGCAGGAGCCATCATGGAGCTGTAACACTTCGGGAGCTGTAATACCATCACTTCAGTAAAGCTGTTTTCTTCTACCTCCAGTTTGCCCTTGAATTCTTTCCTAGGCAAGGCCAAGAACCCTCACAGGCTAAGCCCCAGTTTAGACAGGTTAGAACTCATCTGCCCTGCATCAATATGACTGAGGTCTTGTTTTCTTGCTGGCTATCGACTAGAGACCTCTCTTACTTCCTAAAGGCCACTCTAGGTCCTTGCCCTGTGGCCTCTCCATAGCTTTTCTCACACTTTGAATATCTCAGACTTCAGGAAGGGCCTAGTCCCTTTTAAAGGTGCATCGGATTAGGTCAGGCCCACCCAGGTGCTCTCCCTTTTGATTAACTCAAAATCAACTAACTAGTAGCCCAACCATGGAGAGGATATTCCATCACATCCTCTAGTTGTACAGCACTGGAGGAGATCGCCCAGAGTGTGCACAACAGGGAGCAGGGATCTTGGGGGCCGTCTCAGAATTCTGCCTACCACATTCTGGTAGTTGGTCTCCTCTGGAATCAGTCCTTTCTGCTCAGTCAATGTTATTTATGGTAGGATTTAGCGCAATCAGACCTAGCCTTGGTCAATTGGTATAACCATTGTCTGGACCACAGTGGTCAGATCAGAAATGGGCACCTGCCTCAAGCAAGCCCATCAGATCTAATCTGGGGAATTTTGCTGAAGTAACCAGGAAAGATCACTCTCTCTCTCTCTCTCTCTCTCTTTCTCTCTCTTTTTCTCCCACTATTGTGGATTGTTAGGCTGTAGCCTTAAAGCTGATGGTGGACATCATGTGCTGTAATTCAAATGACCCCTTCAAAACTCATGTTGAAACTTAATCCCAAATGTGGCAGCATTGAGAGGTGGGACCTTTAAGAGATGATTGGATCCCTTTTGAGGGCAGAGCCTTTCCTGATCACGTTATGTTTATTAAAGTTTGTTCTCCACCATTCTTATCCCTACCACCACCATCTGGAGCTCTCAATTCTTTCCTCCAGATTTCCTTTGCTCCATAGTATTTATCACTATCAGATATAGGGGCATGCGGATGTGACCATGTATGTGCCAGGTGTGGTGGCATGCACCTATAGTCCCAGCTACTTGGGAGGCTGAGGCAGGAGAATCACTTGAACCTGGGAGGTGGAACGAGCCGAGATCGTGCCACTGCACTCCAGCCTGGGTGACAGAGCGAGACGCCGTCTCAAAAACAAACAAACAGAATCAAAAAACAAAACAAAAAAAAACTTCTGCTGGGGGAATATGTTGTGTCTGCTCACATTCCAATGACCAAAGTTAGAAGGGCAAGGCTACTTTGAGATGTGCTACAAAGTCACATGGTAAAAAGCCAGTAAAGGAAGTAAGCAGGATCGTTGGGAACAATCATCTAGTTTGCCACACATGGAGATGTGCCACAGAGACTCAAGAGACTGAGGGTCTTCCCCAGGGCCAGAGTCCTCCTGGGAAACTACAGCCCATACCAATGCCTCCCAGATTTCATCAGCATCTATGTAGTCTAGCTCACTAGAGGCCACAATGGAGATAAAGGCAAATAAAGACTTCACCTGCTGGCAAGCTGCAGATATTTCCATGGATCAGCCAAGCCCATGTCCCTTTCTAAAACAATCAGTAATTTTTGTATTTTAGTAGAGATGAGGTTTCACCATGTTGCCCAGGCTGGTCTTGAACTCCTGAGCTCAGATATCTGCCTGCCTCAGCCTGCCAAAGTGCTGCGATTATAGGAGTGAGCCACTGCCTCCAGCATTTTTTTTTTTTTTTTTTTTTTTTTTTTTTTTTTTGGTAGGAACAGGATTTCCCTATGTTGCCCAGGCTGGACTCAAACTCCTGGCCTCAAGTGATCCTCCTGCC
>NW_016108767.1:4578-5154 GCF_001604975.1 Cebus imitator | reverse complement strand
GCTGGACTCAAACTCCTGGCCTCAAGTGATCCTCCTGCCTCAGCCTCCCAAAGTGCTGAGATTATTATAGACATAAGCCACCACACCTGGCCCAATATTTTTAAAGGCCCCTCAAGAGGCAAAAGTGGGCAAAGGACTTTAAGGATAAAAACAAATGCCTAATATTGAATATTAAGCTGTTTGCTGTGTTGTAACTCTCTTCCATGACAGCGTTTCTTCAGTAAAGCAGAGTAAACACACACATGCCCCAAGACACAGTAACATCTTTTTGGTAGTACAGCCCATCACAAGCAGCTGTGGCTGAACCCCTGGGTACCAGGACTAGAGAGGATAACTTCATTCTAAGTTCCACTGGATGTTAGGCTGAAGTTGCAGCCCCCATCAAGCCAGGCTTGGTGCCTGGTATGGGCCTGAATGGGAGATTATGCAAAAGGATCTAACTGGGGTGACCTTTTAAAAAGTTTAGAGGGGGCCGGGCACGGTGGCTCAAGCCTGTAATCCCAGCACTGTGGGAGGCCGAGGTGGGTGGATCACGAGGTCAAGAGATCAAGACCATCCTGGTCAACATGGTGAAAC
>NW_016108767.1:0-1438 GCF_001604975.1 Cebus imitator | reverse complement strand
AGACAAGGTTTCATCATGTTGGCCAGGCTGGTCTTGAACCCCCGACCTCAGGTGATCCACCCACCTCGGCCTCCCAAAGTGCTGGGATCACAGGCATGAGCCACCCCACCCAACCCTAGAGTCAATAGTAATTTAATTGTACATTTAAAAATAACTAAAAGAGGCCGGGTGCAGTGCCTCACACCTGTAATCCCAGCACTTTGGGAGGCCAAGGCAGGTAGATCACAAGGTCAAGAGATCGAGATCATCCTGGCCAAGATGGTGAAACCCCATCTCTACTAAAAATACAAAAATTTGCCTGGCATGGTGGTGCATGCCTGTAGTCCCAGCTACTTGGGAGGCCTCTGAGGCAGGAGAATCGCTTGAACCTAGGAGGCAGAAGTTGCAGTGAGCTGAGATCGTGCCACTGCATTCCAGCCTGGAGACAGAGCGAGACTCCATCTCAAAAAATTAAAAATAAAAATAGCTAAAAGAGTATAATTGGATTGTTTGTAACATAAAAGATAAAGCCTTGAGGTGATGGATACCCCATTTTACATGATGTGATTATTACACATCACATGCCTGTATCAAATATCTCATGTACCCCATAAATATATATATACCTACTATGTACCCACAAAAATTAAAAATTTAAAAAATTAAAAATAATTTGCAATATTATGTTTAATAATTGTTTTTCCTTTTGGTGCCTTTTAACCACCAAGGCCCCGGGGTGTCCCTGCCCTAGGTGAGGGTCTGGATCCAGGGAAGGGTCTCCCACCATCTGGAGCGTCCTGTCTCTACACATGTTGGCCAGTTGCAGGGGGCAACACAGGACGATGTGCTGAGGCCACTCACCACAGGATCTTGGCCATTAGAACCAGCAGGGGACAACCAAGCCAAAGACCCCACAACAGGGGAGCTCCTGAAAGCAAACACAAAGTAAGAGTGTACATGAAGTAGAAGCAGCAAGCAGAAAGTGGACACATCACATCCAACTCCCCAAGTCTCCCTCTGGGGCCACTTGATGCAGAACCTTGATTTTGTTCATCTCTGAAATGGGAACAATGACCCCCAAAGAGGAGGACAGGCGGGGTAGTAAGAATTCAATGAGATTGTGTGAGTCAATATGTACTAGATCTGCCTTGCTCATAAGAGTCACCCAAGGGAGCTTGTTAAAAAACGCCAATGCCAGGGTCCCCTGGAGATTCTGATTTAGCAAGTCTGCCAGGAGGCCCAGTCATTTGTATTTTAAGCATCTCTCCTAGGTGATTCTGATAATTAAGCAAGTTTAGGAAACAAAAGATTAGGGTCTGGTCCATAGGAAGGGCTCCCCCAATGACAGCCCTCACTTAGGTCTTTAGGGTGAGTGAAGAAGGGGCATCCAGGATCTTGCCCAGTTGGGGACATGCAGGGAATAACTTTTTTTTTTTTTTTTTTTTTTTTTGGTAGGAAC
>NW_016108766.1:8969-9747 GCF_001604975.1 Cebus imitator | reverse complement strand
TTTCTCCTGTGGTTTAGATTCGATCTTACCGCTAATGCTTAAGAGCCTGTATATGGCTTTAAATCATTCTTTCCAAACTCTCCAAAGAAAGGTTTTCTCAACTGCTCCGTTCACATATCTGTTTAGCTCTGTGAGTTGAATATACACCTTGACAATCGTTTTGCTACATAGCCCCGTTTTTATTTTAGAGCCAGATAGTTCTCATTACTTCCTATACTCCCATGGACTCAGGAATATCCAAACGCAGCTTTTAGAAGAAAAGTGTTTCTAACTCGCCGAATCTAAACATAGATGCAACTTCCGAAGGTGAACGAACACACAGCAGAGAACTTTAATAAAGACGTTTCTCCTGTGCTTTATACGCGATCTTACCACTAATTCTCATGAGCCTGTATACGGCTGGAAATATCTTTTTCCAGATTCTCCAAAGAAAGGGTTTCTGAACTGCTACGTTCACTCATCTCTTTAACACTCTAAGTTGAATATACTCCTTGAAAATCATTGTGCTATGTAGCTCCGTTGTTGTTTTAGAGCCAGATATTTCTCATTACATCCTATACTCCTATTGACTCAGGAATTTCCAAACGCAACTTTTAGAAGAAACGTGTTTCTAAGTCGCTGAATCTAATCATAGATGCAACTCCCTAAGTTGAAGGAACACACAGCAGAGAAGTTTGAAACAAAAGTTTCTCCTTTGGTTTAGATTCGATCTTACCGCTAATTCTTAAGAGGCTGTTTATGGCTGGAAATATATGTTTCCAGATTCTGTAAAGAAAGG
>NW_016108766.1:3608-4989 GCF_001604975.1 Cebus imitator | reverse complement strand
CCAAAGAAAGGTTTTCTCAACTACTACCTTCACACATCTGTTTACCTCTGTAAGTTGAATACACACGTTGACACTCATTCTGCTATATAGCTCCGTTTTTGTTTTAGACCCAGATATTTCTCATTACATCCTATAGTCCTATTCACTCAGGAATATCCAAACGCAGCTTTTAGAAGAAACGTGTTTCTAACTCGTTGAGTCAAATCATAGATGCAACTTCCTAAGCTGAACGAACACACGGCCGAGAAATTTGAAACAGACATTTCTCCTGTGGTTTAGATTCGATCTTACCGCTATTTATTATGATGCTGTTTATAGCTGGAAGTATCTCTTTCCAGATTCTCCAAAGAAAGGTTTTCTCAACTGCTACCTTCACATATCTCTATCCCTCTGTAAGTTGAATATACACCTTGACAATCGTTTTGCTACATAGCCCCGTTTTTGTTTTAGAGCCAGATATTTCTCATTACTTCCTATACTCCCATGGACTCAGGATTATCCAAACGCAGCTTTTAGAAGAAAAGTGTTTATAACTCGCCAAATCTAAACATAGATGCAAGTTCCTAAGGTGAACGAACACACAGCAGAGAACTTTAAAACAGACGTTTCTCCTGTGGTTTAGACGCGATCTTACCGCTAATTCTTATGAGCCTGTATACGGCTGGAAATATCTCTTTCCAGATTCTCCAAAGAAAGGGTTTCTGAACTGCTACCTTCACACATCTCTTTAGCGCTCTAAGTTGAATATACTCCTTCACAATCATTCTGCTATGTACCTCCGTTTTTGTTTTGGACCCAGATATTTCTCATTACATCCTACACTCCTATTCACTCAGGAATATCCAAACGCAGCTTTTAGAAGAAACATGTTTCTAACTCGCTGAGTCAAATCATAGATGGAACTTCCTAAGCTGAACGAACACACAGCCGAGAAGTTTGAAACAGACATTTCTCCTGTGGTTTAGGTTGGATCTTACCGCTAATTATTATGATGCTGTTTAAAGCTGGAAGTATCTCTTTCCAGATTCTCCAAAGAAAGGTTTTCTCAACTGCTACCTTCACACGTCTGTTTACCTCTGTATGTTGAATATACACGTTAACAATCATTCTGGTATGTAGCTCCGTTTCTGTTTTAGACCCAGATATTTCTCATTACATCCTATACTCCCATGGAATCAGGAATATCCAAACGCAGCTTTTAGAAGAAACGTGTTTCTAACTCGCTGAGTCAAATCATAGATGCAACTTCCTAAGCTGAAAGAACACACAGCAGAGAAGCTTAAAACAGACGTGTCTCCTGTGGTTTAGATTCGATCTTACCGCTAATTATTATGATGCCGTTTATAGCTGGAACTATCTCTTTCCAGATTCTCCAAAGAAA
>NW_016108766.1:0-1309 GCF_001604975.1 Cebus imitator | reverse complement strand
TTTTTGTTTTAGACCAAGATATTTCTCATTACATCCTATACTCCTATTCACTCAGGAATATCCAAACGCAGGTTTTAGAAGAAACGTGTTTCTAACTCGCTGAGTCAAATCATAGATGCAACTTCCTAAGCTGAACGAAAACACAGACGAGAAGTTTGAAACAGACATTTCTCCTGTGGTTTAGAATCGATCTTACCGCTAAGTATTATGATGCTGTTTATAGCTGGAACTAACTCTTTCCAGATTCTCCAAAGAAAGGTTTTCTCAACTGCTACCTTCACACGTCTGTTTACCTCTGTAAGTTGAATATGCACCTTGACAATCATTCTGCTATATAGCTCCGTTTTTGTTTTAGACCCACATATTCCTCATTACATCCTATACTCCTATTCTCTCAGGAATATCCAAACGCAGCTTTTAGAAGAAACGTGTTTCAACCTCGCTGAGTCAAATCATAGATGCAACTTCCTAAGCTGAACGAACACACAGCAGAGAAGTTTGAAACAGACATTTCTCCTGTGGTTTAGATTCTATCTTACCGCTAATGCTTAAGAGCCTGTATATGGCTTTAAATCATTCTGTCCAAAATCTCCAAAGAAAGCTTTTCTCAACTGCTCCGTTCACACATCTGTTTAACTCTGTTAGTTGAATATACACCTCGACAATCGTCTTGCTACATGGCCCCGTTTTTGTTTTAGAGCCAGATATTTCTCATTACTTCCTATACTCCCATGGACTCAGGAATATCCAAACGCAGCTCTTAGAATAAAAGTGTTTCTATCTCGCTGAATCTAAACATAGATGGAACTTCCTTTGGAAAACGACCACACAGCAGAGGATGTTAAAACAGACGTTTCTCCTGTGGTTTAGATGCGATCTTACCGCTAATTGTTATGAGCCTGTATACGGCTGGAAATATCACTTCTCAGATTTTATAAAGAAAGGGTTTCTGAACTGCTACCTTCACACATCTCTTTAACACTCGAAGTTGAATATACTCCTTGACAATCATTCTTCTATGTAGTTCCGTTTTTGTTTTAGGGCCAGGTATTTCTCCTTACATCCTATACTCCCATGGACTCAGGAATATCCAAACGCAGCTCTTTGACGAAACGTGTTTCTAACTCGCTGAATCTAATCATAGATGCAACTTCCTAAGCTGAACGAACACACAGCCAAGAAGTTTGAAACAGACATTTCTCCTGTGGTTTAGATTCGATCTTACCGCTAATTATTATGATGCTGTTTATAGCTGGAACTATCTCTTTCCAGATTCTCCAAAGAAAGGTTTTCTCAACTGCTACCTTCA
>NW_016108765.1:7954-9761 GCF_001604975.1 Cebus imitator | reverse complement strand
TATTGCCCAGGCTGATCTCAAACTCCTACCTCAGATTCCCAAATGTTGGGATTACAGGTGTTAGCCACAGCGCCTGATCTCATCAAATTCTAAGGTTATGAGGCTTAAAATGTACAGTGACATCTACAGCCTTTAAGTTGTGGGTCTATCATGTCAAAACTGCCTTATAGTCTGGGCGTAGTGGCTCACGCCTGTAATCCAAGAACTTTGGAGGCCAAGGTGGGCGGATCACCTGAGGTCGGGAGTTCAAGACCAGCCTGACCGACATGGTGAAATCCCATCTTTATTAAAAAAAAAAAAGGAAAACGGCCTTACAACAGGCAGTGAGAAATGAACTCCTAGGAAAGGATTCTGCTCTGTTAATAAGCTGATGTTCATTCAATTGTCTGGTGAAAACAAATAGGAAAAGGCACTTTAATTGTTTCTGTGACAAGACTCCGGAGAGTTTACTATTTTCATCCATTTTCCCCAAAATGTCTATTATAAACCTTCTATAGCCATATACTTCACTAGAATCTAGGGATTTGCAAGTGCAGAACAATCTCTGCCCTCATGGAGCTTAGACTGGGGGTTGAGGGGTGTCTGACTTTAAATTCTCAGCTATGATGGCATGTTGTCCATTTAATGCACATTACTTAATTTTATGTTATTTTTGAGATGGAGTCTCGCTCTGTCACCCAGGTTGGAGTACAGTGGCATAACCTCAGTTTACTGCGACCTCTGCTTCCCAGGTTGAAGCAATTCTCCTGCCTCAGTCTCCAGTTTAGCTGAGACTACAGGTGTGTACCACCACACCCAGCTAATTCTTTGTAATTTTAGTACAGACGTGGTTTCACCACGTTGGCCAGGCTGATCTTGAACTCCTGACCTCAGGTGATCTGCCTGCCTCAGCCTCCCAAAGTGCTGGGATTACAGGCACGAACCACTGCGCCAGCCTTACTGTACATTACTTTAAATAACACAAAGAAGCTAAGAAGAGGAATCCAGAAATACTGCTCAAATTTCAACTTTTATCATCTGTAGCAGAGATGATGGTATCTACGTCACAGGATTCTTTCAAGGATCAAATAACAATTACAAAATGATAAGCAATCTGGCAATCAGTATGTGCTCAATATATTAGCTATTAATAGTAAAAACCTGCTACCTGTTTGGGTAAAAGGTGACCCTGTCCATTTAATACATTTTAATAGGGACTGGACAGAAATATCCCGATCACATTAAAGATCTTATGGGCCAGGCACAGTGGCTCACGTCTCATCTCTACTAAAAATACAAAATTTAACTGGATGCGGTGGTGTGCACCTATAGTCCCAGTTACTCAAGAGGCTGAGGCAGGAGAATTGCTTGAATCTGGGGGGTGGAGGTTGCAGTGAGCCGAGATTTTGCCACTGCACTCCAAATAGGCTACTTGAGATCAGGGGGACTGCAGTATTTACATCTGCAGTAGGAACTGTTCACATCCCAGTCTATGTCAACTACGCCCCCTAGAGTTGAAATACAGCCAATACAATCTTGGTTGAAATTTTACCAATTTCTACTCATACTTAAAGCTGTAATGAACAGGCTACATTTTAAAAAATTCTCCAAGTTAATATTGCCACAGTTGTTCTCTATGGCTGTATAGAACTCTAATTACTGAAGGGTTGGTGAAGCAGCCCAAGAACTATATTTATTTATTTATTTATTTATTTAGAGACGGAGTTTCGCTCTTGTTACCCAGGCTGGAGTGCAATGGCGCGATCTCGGCTCACCGCAACCTCCGCCTCCTGGGTTCAGGCAATTCTCCTGCCCCAGCCTCCTGAGT
>NW_016108765.1:5114-6169 GCF_001604975.1 Cebus imitator | reverse complement strand
AAAAAAAAAAAAAAAAAGCCTATTGTCAGCCAGGTACGGCAGCTCACGCCTGTAATCCCAGCACTCTGGGAGGCCAAGGTGGGTGGATCACGAGGTCAGGAGATCAAGACCATCCTAGCCAACACGGTGAAACTCCATCTCTACTAAAATACAAAAATTAGCTGCGCAAGGCAGCACTTGCCTATAATGCCAGCTACTCGGGTGGCTGAGGCAGGAGAATCGCTTGAACCAGAGAGGAGGAAGTTGCAGTGAGCCGAGATCGAACCACTGTACTACAGCCTGGTGACAGAGCTAGACTCTGTCTTTTAAAAAAAAAAAAAAAAAAAAAAAGCTTATTGTCAGCTCTCTTTCTTGTTACCCACCACTCTCCGTTTTTGAGACAGGGTCTCACTTCACTCTGTCACACAGGCTGGAATGCAGTGGTGCAATCACAGCTCACTGCAGCCCTGACTTCCTGGGCTCAAAGGATCTTCTAGCCTCAGTCGCCAAGTAGCTGGGCCCATCGGTATGAACCACCACACACCGCTTAGTTCTGTTTTTGGTAGAGATGGGTTTTCACTATGATGACCAGGCTGGTCTTGAACTCCTGGGCTGAAGTGATCCGCCTGCCTTGGCCTCCCAAAATGATGGGATTACAGGCATGAGCCACCACGCCCCACCTCATAGCAGTATTTTATACAGGAAGAAACATATAGTTGACTCATCGTTGTCTCAGTGGTAGTGAGGAATAGAGTTAGATCACTTAGACTCAGTTCCAACAATAATACATCATTGGCAACAATGAATCTGATTAACCCCACAAAGCATATAACCCTTTAAGAAAGAAAACTCGTCTTCTATTTGCCTAAAACTGTCTTCTTTTTTTTAAGATAGAGTCTCACTCTGTCACCCAGACTGGAGTACAGTGGTGCCATCTCAGCTCACTGGAACCTCCACTTTCCAGGCTCAAGCAATTCGCCTGCCTCAGCCTTCAGAGTAGCTGGGATTATAGGAGAGCACCACAACGCCTGGCTAATTTTTTTTTTTTAGTAGAGATGAGGTTTTTTTTTTTTTTT
>NW_016108765.1:0-4378 GCF_001604975.1 Cebus imitator | reverse complement strand
CAAAATGGATCATACACCAAAAAAAAAAAAAAAAAAAAAAAAAACATCTTGAAGAAAACATTGCTAACAAAGACAATCTGAATAAAAAGTTAGAGATATTGTTACATTTTCTGTTTTACATTTGTCTCAAACTTTTAATCGTTTTATTTTCAGCCAAGGTAATGAGAAATATTTGTATACACAAACCCATTTTAAGTTCTACCATTTTAAATTAAGATAGAATAATCTCCATTTCTAAGTAGAAATAGTATACAACTACTATTAACATTGCAATCTTCAGCATTGTTGTTACAATATTACTAGCTTTTAAATAAGTCTTTGGGCAAAGTAGCTCTCCCCTGTAATCCCAGCACTTGGGGAGGCCGAGGAGGGTGGATCACCTGAGGTCAGGAATTTGAGAACAGACTGACCAACATGGCAAAACCCTGTCTCTACTAAAACTACAAAAAAATTAGCCGGGTGTGGTGTGGTACATGCTGTAATCCCAGCTACTCAGGAGGCTGAGGCAGGAGAATCACTTGAACCCAGGAGGAGGTTGCGGTGAGCAGAGATGGCGCCACTGCACTCCAGACTAAGCAACAAGGGCAAAACTCCTGTCTCAAAATTAATTAAGTCTTTCTATTTTATAGATACAACCAGAAATTAAATGTCTAGGTCTTGCTTCAAAACAGTACCAGAAGCCAGGCATGGTGGCTCACACCTGTAATCCCAGTACTTTAGGAGGCCAAACGGGGTTAATCATCAGGTCAGGAGTTTGACATTAGGCTGGCCAATATAGTGAAACTCTGTGTCTACTGAAAATACAAAAAAAAAACTAGCAGGGTGCGGTGGTGGGCACCTGTAGTCCCAGCTACTTGGGAGGCTGAGGCAGGAGAATCACTTGAACCTGGGAGGTGGAGGTTACAGTGAGCTGAGATCGAGATCATGCCACTGCACTCCAACCTGGGTGGCANACCTGGGCTCAGGTGATCCTCCCACCTCAGCCTTCTATAGTAACTGGGACTACAAGCAGGAACCACTGCACCCAGCTAGGTTTTTTCCCTGCCATGTTGCCCAGGCTGGTCTGCAACTCCTGGACTCGAATAACCCTGCCTCACCCTCCCAAAGCATTACGGTGATAGGTATGAGCACCCAACCTCTATGTTTTGTTTAAATATTTGATGCTAACTTTTAAGTTTTACTTCCCAAAACTTTATGAAAGTTGTTTGAATACAGGATAAAAAAGATTAGCTTAAAATGTGAATTGCTCAAAAAGAAACAAATCCATACATGCACTGAGAGCAAAAAAGCTCTTGGGTTAGCTTCAGAAGCATTATGTTAAGTGAAAAAAGCTGTGGCTCACACCTGTAATCCCAGCACTTTGGGAAGCTGAGACACAGGCAGGTCACCTGAGGTCAGGAGTTCACAACCAGCCTGGCCAACATGGCAAAACCCCATCACTACTAAAAATACAAAAATTAGCCAGGCGTGGTGGCACAAGCCTGTTATCCCAGCTACTTGGGAGGCTGAGGCAGGAGAATCACTTGAACCTGGGATGCGGAGGTTGCAGTGAGCTGAAATAACGCCACTGCACTCCAGCCTGGGTGATATATTGAGGCTCCGTCTCAAAAATAAAGAAGAAAAAAGAAAGACCACTCCACTTCTAGAAAAAATTTAGCATCAAGGAGGCCAGGCGCGGTGGCTCACATCTGTAATCCCAGCATTTTGGGAGGCTGAGGCAGGTGGATCACCTGATGTCAGGAGTTCAAGACCAGCCTGACCAACATGGAGAAACCCCGTCTCTACTAAAACTACAAAAAATTAGCTGGGCATGGTGGGGCGTGCCTGTAATCCCAGCTACTCAGGAGGCTGAGGCAGGAGAATTGCCTGAACCCAGGAGGCGGAGGTTGTGGTGAGCCGAGATCGCGCCATTGCACTCCAGCCTGGGTAACAAGAGCCAAACTCTGCCTCAAAAAAAAAAAAGGTTGCAGTCAGTGGAGTTCGCGCCATCCAGCCTGGGCAACAAGAGCAAAACTCCATCTCAAAAACAAGACAAGGGGATGATATAACACAACATGGGCCAGTTGAAGCTGAGTGATAGGGTACAAACACATTCCATTCCACAGTATGCCAGATATGCCCAGAGCAGCTTTCTTTATTCCAGACAGAAATAAATTTATGTATAGTATCTTCCCTATTTTCATTTTTAATTGATTGCTTGAGACTTTCTGTGTGACTTTTTTTTTTTTGGGAGATGAGGTCTCACTCTGTTGTCCAGGCTAAAGTGCAGAGGCTCAATTGCCGTGACCTNTTTTTTTTTTTCACAAAAATGTGCAGCCATCACTAGTTCCAGAACGTTTATTATACTCAGAAATTATCAATGTTAATTACAATAATTACAAACTATAATCAATCTCAACATATTCAAGCCTAACTAGTTATTTCTTTAATACTAGGTCACACAAACCATAATTTAATCAGTCTGAGCAGTAACTTCCAGATAAACAACACTGCGAACTCCAACTGAATACTCAAAGACTATTTTTTTCTTTTTGAGATGGAGTCTGGCTCTGTTGCCCAGGCTGGAGTACAGTGGCGCAATCTCGGCTCACTGCAACCTCTGCCCGCCTCCTGGGTTCAAGCAATTCTCCTGCATCAGCCTCCTGAGTAGCTGGGACTACAGGCACCTGACACCACTCCCAGCTAATTTTTTTATGTTTAGTAGAGATGGGTTTCACCATATTGGCCAGGCTGGTCTCGAACTCCTGACCTTGTGATCCAAACATCTCGGCCTCTCAAAGTGCTGAGATTCCAAGTGTGAGCCACCGTGTCTGGCCTCAAAGACATTTTTATGTAGGAAGACACTTTTCATTAATAGAAATCAGTAATATATCCAGACATGGTTAGACCCAAGTCTACAAATCAGACCATTGCTAAGTCAATTCCTGCCTCCAATGGGAGACAACCAGTAGACTGCAGAGTTGCTCCTCTTAACATCCAGTTCAGGACAGTACTATCAATTAACAGTGAAATTCATAGATAGACTGACAGATCACATTGCCTAAGAGAATTTGGAGCCATGCAGAAATCTACCTGAGAATTCAGATAAGATTCCAAAAAGTTGGAGAAAAGTAAAACAGACATATTTCATAGCTCTAAAGAGGACTAAGGAGCTTACTTACAAGCAAAACTGCCTTTTCGGTTTTAATGATTATTTTACCGGTTTTCTTAAAAATAACAAGTATTTGACCTGTCAAATGCAAACTGTGTATTTTCAAATGTCAGAAGTGAAACATGGAGAACTCTGTACCCATCCAGACTTTCTGCATCCACACCACAAATGGTTTGTTTCACAGCTAAAATTGTACTCCATTTATTATCTAGCGTTTTTGCTTTCTACCAACACACATATATATATGTAGTACATAAAAATGTTATTTTTCACTGCTATATTCGCAGAGCTCTGAAGAGTGTATGGCACAAGAAAAGGCACTCTAACTCATTCTTCCTAATATCTCAATAGCAGCTTGCGGTACCAAGGTCTTATCGTTTGACCATTTCCACGCTGACGAACCTGTCAAGAATTTCCCCATGAAAACAATCAAAACTCAAACTGGTAACACCAGCCGAGATTTAACCCCTCAAGCTTCAAACCTGAAATACTGTCCGATCTACACAATTGAATTATCACGTCTAATAGACAAAGCAAGCTTCGCAAAGCCCAAACCGGAAATCTGAATTTAGTGCTTCCCCCCTCAAGAAACTATCTTAACATCTTATTTAAACCAAAACCCCACATTTAATCTATCAGCCAATCATGTCTCTCCTACCTTCAAAATTTCTATCGATATGTTTCTCTCCGTACCAGGCAATTTCATCTTGTCTAAATGAACGCAAAAGTATTCTTGCTGCCTTTCTTCGCTGCTCGAGTCTAGTCGCCTCACAGCAGAGTAATCGTATTAAGACAAATTAGCAGGTCATTCTCTGCTTAACACCCTTCGATTGGCCCGGCACGGTGACTCATGCCCGTAATTCCAGGTTGGGAGGCGAGGCAGGTGGATCATTTGAGGTCAGGAGTTCAAGACCAGCCTAGCCAACAAGGTGAGACTTCCCCCCACCCCCACCCCCAAGCTCGACAAAAAAAAAGTCGGGCGCGGTGGTGGATGGCTGTAATCCCATCTACTCGGGAGGCTGAGGCAGGAGAATCGCTTGAACCCAGGAGGCGGAGGTTGCAGTGACCCGAGATTGCGCCACTGCACTCCAGCCTCTTGAGCAACAAGAGCGAAACTCCGTCTCAAAAAAGCCCAAAAAACTCCTTTTGATCATTCCTCAAAACATCTAGAATAAAATCCGAATTCTCTATAACTTGTTAAACTCTTTTTTTTTTTTTTTTTTTTTT
>NW_016108764.1:7682-9762 GCF_001604975.1 Cebus imitator | reverse complement strand
GACGGGGTTTCACCATGTTGACCAGGATGGTCTCGATCTCCTGACCTCGTGATCCACCCGCCTCGGCCTCCCAAAGTGCTGGGATTACAGGCTTGAGCCACCGCGCCCGGCCTCAGAGTTAAAAACTCTTTAAGGAATAGCAATAGAAAAGCTGCAAGTACTAACAAAGAGATGTTATTATGATTATGTTAACACATATAGAAATTCAGGAGCTATAGGAAAGTTCCTTAGGAGACCCAACTTACCAAAACAAAAAAAAAAGGCAATAAAAGACATAATTGTACAGTGTTTGCCATGATGAAACTGAATAGTTGGCAAAAATTGTTCCAAAAGAAATCCCCAGGAATGCTTCACTGGCAAAGGATGCCAAACACGTGCTCATAGGCGGGTGTTGAACAATGAGAACACATGGACACAGGGAGGGGAGCATCACACACTGGGGTCTGTGGGGGGAACTAGGAGGGACAGCAGGGGGTGGGGAGTTGGGAAGGGATAACATGGGGAGAAATGCCAGATATAGGTGATGGGGAGGAAGGCAGCAAACCCCATTGCCATGTATGTACCTATGCATCCATCTTGCATGTTCTTCACATGTACCCCAAAACCTAAAACAGTAGGGTATAGAAAATGAAGAGAGCATTAAAACATAAAATATGGAGGATACAACTGAATTCTCAGAATTATGTGAAAATTTCAAGTAGTTACTAAAGAAAAATGTCAAAATACAATAATGTGTGATACAGTTTTAAATTAAGATGAAGTTGATTAAAGACAATGGAGATTTAGGAGAATGAGAAATTAAAGAATAAGACAAAGAAAGAATAAAGTGAAAACATCAGAAAAGAAGTGAAAATGGGAGAAAAGGAAACAGTGACAATGAAAATAAGAAAGGAGAAAATATAGGTATATCATAACAGAAAAAATGTTGGAAATGCAGCTGGGTGCGGTGGCTCACGCCTGCTAGCACTTTGGGAGGCTGAAACAGGTGGATCATGAGGTCAGGAGTTCGAGACCAGCCTGGCCAACATGGTGAAACCCTGCCTCTACTAAAAATACAAAAAATTAGCCTGGCATAGTGGTAGGTGCCTGTAGTTCCAGGTACTCGAGAGGCTGAGGCAGCAGAGTCACAAGAAACCGGAAGGCGGAGGTTGCAGTGAGCCAAGATTGCGCCACTGCACTTCAGCTTGGGCGACAGAGCAAAACTCGATCTCAAATAAGTACATCTTTTTAAAAAGAAAGAAACACAAATCTGAAAGAAATGGTCTCTGTAAGGGCCAGGTCTGTAAGGAAGCATAGAATGGGGAATGGAATACTGAAAAGGTCTTCATACCTCTCTCTCCTTCCCAAGGCTGAGTGTTGCTGAATCTTTAATAAAGGCAATTGGCTTCCGCAGATAGCAAGGTATCTCGGAAAGCCTGGGTCTGACCCACAATGACTGTATATCAGGGACGGATGGCAGGACTTCCCCTCCCCACGGACATCATCACCTTGTCGCCCACTGCCTCAGCGACCTTGTTTACTGTCCATCATTTTCATGCATCCAGAGGAACAACAAATCTCTCAGAAGCAAAATGATTCTCCTGGTAAATTTACTGGGCTTACTAAGAATGAGTGTAAAGTCACCTCTGAGGATGTTCAGTTTTCCAAGCTGAACTACATCATAAAGTAAACTTCAGGATCCAGAAAAGTGATCAGGAGTTTCACTCAGCTGATGTTACCACAGGATTTGCTATAACCCAACCCCAGGCAGGCATCACTCAGGATTGTAACATTCATGGTTTGCTACAGACTCTCATTTAATTTTTTTTGGCACAATATAAAGATTTGAATGCCTAAAATCTCACTGTTAACTATTTCATATGTAATGTATCAGACATAAAAATAGCAAAAAGAAGCTGGGTGTGGTGGCAGTCACCTGTAGTCCCAGCTACCTAAGAGGCTGAGGCAGGAGAACTGCTTGAACCCAGGAGGCTGAGGCAGGAGAGCTGCTTGAACCCAGGAGGCTGAGGTTGTAGTTAGCTGAGATTGTGCCACTGCACTCCAGCCTGGGTGACAGAGCAAGACTCCATCTCAAAAAAAA